>NW_027672360.1:0-287000 GCF_964165515.1 Mesoplodon bidens | reverse complement strand
TGACGTGGGCAGCCTTATCCTGCCGGCCGGCCCTCCCCAGGTGTGCCTGGTTGAGGTCAATATAAACAGCGCTCCAGGCAGCAATAGCCCCTGAAGCTGTGCCTGCCTCCATATTCTTTGCCCCGTGAGCAGTCTCGGGGCTGTGCTGGTGGGAGGGAGTGAGGGGCCACAGCTTTGTTGGTGGCCCGGTGAGAGTGGAGTTCTGCTGGCCTTTCTGCAGGAGTTGCCAAGCTGCCACCTGTAAAGAAGAGGATGTGTCACCCATACCTCCCGCTGGAATTTCTCTCCGGACAGAGGTGAGGAAGGAAAAAATCAGTGGGGGCCGGGACAGGTGGGGTATCTCTGGCAGGACAATGGAAAGCTTCCGGAAGAGTGCCCTGGGCCAGGACCACCCTGGCTGGCCTGGAGGCACCAAGTTGGCCTGCGTTCTCTCGCTGTTGTGGCTCCACGGCCCTTCCTCTAGTCTTTCAAGCCCTTGTACATATTCAGGTGTTTTACCTGGGAAGGGTGGGAACAGTTCAGCAACAGCTGGCCTGGGGCTCAGCTCACCTTTGTTCAGAGATGCCTCGGCTCGGTCCCCCCGCTTTGCAATGAGGAAGCTCCTTGTGTGGGGTGTGGGTTGCTGGCTGTACGGGAGATGATTCCCCACCTCTGAACAATTTCAATATTGTTTACCGTTGGAGCCAGTGCCCTGATAGTGTTTTTCTCTGTATAACT
The DNA here is from genome assembly GCF_964165515.1 of Mesoplodon bidens. Classification (NCBI taxonomy): domain Eukaryota; kingdom Metazoa; phylum Chordata; class Mammalia; order Artiodactyla; family Ziphiidae; genus Mesoplodon; species Mesoplodon bidens. The sequence goes on along the minus strand of NW_027672360.1, from coordinate 286,283 downwards.
GGTCGGTTCAGGTTTTTCTTCGTTTATGGTTCAAGTTAGCTTTTATTCCTCTTTTATGTATTTATAGATATAAGCATGGAAATAATTTATTCCTATAAATACATCTGTGTGAAAGGAAGAGCTTTTTTCTGTTTTATTTTTAAATTTTATATTTTAACATTTTGAAATTTAATTTTATTTACTTTTTTATACAGCGGGTTATTATTAGTTATGTATTTTATGCATATACATGTATACAGGTCAATCTCAATCTCCCAACTCGTCCCACCACCACCACCCCATGGCTTCCCACACTTGGTGTCCATACGTTTGTTCTCTACCTCTGTGTCTCTATTTCTTCCCTGCAAACCAGTTCATCTGTACCATTTTTTAGGTTCCACATATATGCATTAATATACAATATTTGTTTTCCCCTTTCTGACTTACTTCATTCTGTATGACTGTCTCTAGATCCATCGATGTCTCTACAAATGACCCAGATTCATTCCTTTTTATGGCCGAGTAATATTCCATTTTATATATGTACCCCATCTTTATCCATTCATCTGTCTTTGGGCATTTAGTTTGCTTCCATTACCTGGCTATTGTAAATAGTGCTGCAATGAACATTGTGGTGAATGTGCCTTTTTGATTTATGGTTTTCTTTGGGTATATGCCCAGAAGTGGAATTGCTGGATCAGATGGTAATTCTATTTCTAGATTTTTTAAGGAAACTCCATAGTGTTCTCCATAGTGACTCTATCAATTTACATTCCCACCAATAGTGGAAGAGGGCTCCTTTTGTCCACACCCTCCCCAGAATTTGTTGTTTGTAGATTTTCTGATGATGCCGATTCTAACAGGTGTGAGGTGATACCTCATTGTAGTTTTGATTTGCATTTCTCTAATAATTAGTGCTCTTGAGCAGCTTCTCATGTGCGCCTTGGCCATCTCTGTGTCTTCTTTGAAGAAACGTCTCTTGAGATCTTCTGCCCATTTCTGTATTGGGAGGATCGTGGGATGGTCAGGCTGTGTGCTGACGCACGTGTCAGTGCCAGCGTAAGGGCCAGGAGTAGGGTACATCATAGGGTAACGTGTAGGGCTGGTGGTGGGTTTCCGTTCCGGGCTAGGGTTAGGGTTAGGGAACGGCAAGGTTTAGGGAACAGGTGAGCATAGGGACACGTGGGAGAGGCAGGCTACGTGCTGACAAACGTGTCAGTGCCAGCGTACGGGTCTGGAGTAAAGTATGGTGTAGGGCTAGTTGTGGGTTTCCATTCCGCGCTAGGGTTAGGGTTAGGGAACGGCAAGGCTTAGGGCACAGCTGAGGGTACAGAAACGTGGGAGGGTCAGGCTATGTGCTGACGCACGTTTCAGTGCCAGTGTACGGGCCAGGATTAGGGTACGGAGTAGGGTAAGGTGTAGGGCTGTTGGTGGGTTTCTGTTCCGGGTTAGGGTTAGGGAACGGCAAGGCTTAGGGCACAGGTAAGGGTACTGAAACGAGGGAGAGGCACGCTACGTGCTGACACACGGGTCAGTGCCAGCGTACGCGCCAGAATTAGGGTACGGCGTAGGGTAAGGTGTAGGGCTGGTGGTGGGTTTCTGTTCCAGGGTAGGGTTAGGGTTAGGGATCGGCAAGGCTTAGGGCACAGGTGAGGGTATGGAAACATGGGAGTGGCAGGCTACGTGCTTACACAAGGGTCAGTTCCAGTGTACGGCCCAGGAGTAGGGTACGGCGTAGGGTAAGGTGTAGGGCTGGTGGTGGGTTTCCGTTTCCGGCTAGGGTTAGGGTTAGGGAATGGCAAGGCTTAGGGCACAGGTGAGGGTACAGAAACGTGGGAGGGTCAGGCTACGTGCTGACGCAAGTGTCAGTGCCAGCGTACGGCCCAGGAATAGGGTATGGCGTAGGGTAAAGTGTAGGGTTAGGGTTAGGGAACGGCAAGGCTTAGGGCACAGGTGAGGGTACGGAAACGTGGGAGGGTCAGGCTACATGCTGAAGCACGGGTCAGTGCCAGGGTGTGGACCAGGAGTAGGGTACGGCGTAGGGTAAGGTGTAAGACTGGTGGTGGGTGTCCATTCCGGGGTTTGATTAGGGTTAGGGAACGTCAAGTTTTAGGGCACAGGTGAGGGTACGGAAACGTGGGAGGGTCAGGCTACCTGCTGACGCATGGGTCAGTGCCAGCGTATGGGCCAGGAGTAGGGTACGGCGTAGGGTAAGGTGTAGGGCTGGTGGTGGGTTTCCGTTCTGGGCTAGGGTTAGGGTTAGGGAACGGCAAGGCTAAGGGCACAGGTGAGGGTACGGAAACTTGGGTGAGGCAGGCTACGTGCTGACGCACGGGTCAGTGCCAGCATACAGGCCAGGAGTAGGGTAAGGCATAGGGTATGGTGTAGGGCTGGTGGTGGGTTTCAGTTCAGGGCTAGGGTTAGGGTTAGTGAACGGCAAGGCTTAGGGCACAGGTGAGGGTACAGAAACGTGTTAGGTTCATGGTGCATGTTGATGCATGGAATAGTGTCATCGTACGCATTAGGATTAGGGTACGGCGTACAGTAAGGTGTACGGATGGCGGTAGGTTTACATTCCGGTGTAGGGTTAGGGATAGCGAATTGCAAGGTATAGGGCACAGGTGATGGTACGGAATTGTGTTAGGTTCAGGGTACGTGTTGACTCACGGGTTAGTGTGAGCGTACGCATGAGGATTAGGGTACCGCATAGAGTAAGGTGTAGGGTTGGTGGTAGGTTTCCGTTCCAGTCTAGGGTTATGTTTAGGGACTGGCAAAGTTTAGGGCACAGGTGAGGGTACGAAACGTGTTAGGGTCAGGGTACGTGTTGATGCACAGGTTAGTGTCAGCATACGAATTAGGATTAGGGTATGGCGTAAGGTAAGGTGTAGGGTTGGTGGTAGTTTTCCGTTCCGGGCTAGGGTTAAGGTAAGGGAACGGCAAGGTTTATGGCAGAGGTGAGGGTACGGAAACGTGTTAGGGTCAGGGTACGTGTTGACGTATGGATTAGGATTAGGGTACGGCTTAGGGTAAGGTGTAGGGCTGATGGTAGGTTTCTGTTCCGGGCTAAGGTTAAGGATAGGCAACGGCAAGGTTTGGGGCACAGCTGAGGGTACGGAAACGTGTTAGTGTCAGGGTACATGTTGACTCACCGGTTAGTGCCAGCGTACGGATTAGGATTAGTGTACCGCGTAGATAAGGTGCACGGTTGGTGGTAGGTTTCCGTTCCAGCCTATGGTTAGGGTTAGGGAAAGTCAAGGTTTCTATTTGTAGGTTTTTTAAGGAAACTCCATACTGTTCTCCATAGTGACTGTATCAATTTACATTCCCAACAATAGTGGAAGAGGGCTCCTTTTGTCCACACCCTCCCCAGAATTTGTTGTCTGTAGATTTTCTGATGATGCTGATTCTAACAGGTGTGAGGTGATACCTCATTGTAGTTTTGATTTGCATTTCTCTAATAATTAGTGCTCTTGAGCAGCTTTTCATGTGCGTCTTAGCCATCTCTGTGTCTTCTTTGAAGAAACGTCTCTTTAGATATTCTGCCCATGTTTGTATTGGGTTGTTTGTTTTTTTAATATTAAGCTGCAGGAGCTGTTTATATATATTGGAGATTAAACCTTTGTCCATTGATTCGTTTGCAACTATTTTCGCCCCTTCTGAGGGATGCCTTTTTCCATTCCCGTGTTTTTAACCAAAAAAGAAAGAAAGACAAAGAAGCAGAACACTAATGTGCGTAAAATATGGCTTTTGAAACGGTCGTTTTGAAATATGGACGTCCTTTGAATTTTTTGGTCGATATGTGACCCCAGGATTTGTTTTCAGGGCAGGTGTCATTTACAGGCCTGCAATGATTTTGAATATCAACTGACCTTTAGCGCTGGGATTAAAGCTGCTGTTGTGTGAAACGGCCACAAGGTGGCAGCAGTTCTCTCTTTCAAATCAGGTTATTAGTGCAACAGAGCCTCAATGGAAGTCTTGTTCTAGATTGGAATTTAGAATGGAATGTGCCAGGAGAAAGCCCCTCAAGTTTGTCTCACTACTTCTTGTTCGTGTTTTTAATTTAATTTTTTATTTTTTATTACAGCAAGTTTGATTACAATGCTTGGCTTGTTGTAGGTGTGGAAGATGTGGTTCTTTTACACATATACAGATGTCTGTTCTTCCTGGGATCCTTTGCCCATGTACGTTAAGACAGAATGTTGAGTAGTCCTCTCTTTGTATTCCGTAGGTCTTAGGTGATTATATATGTCACCTGTGTTTGTATATGTCTGTTAACCCCAATATCGTAATGAAACCCATCCTCACACCTTTCCATTGGTGAACCATAAGTTTGTTTAATGAATCTGTGATTGCCCTTCTCCGTGGAAATATCTGCCCTGGTATCCATTTTTAGGTAACACCTATAAGTGATATGATACGCTATGTGTCTTTCACTTTCTGACTTACTACAAGTCATGTGATAACCTCTAGGCTCATCTACGGTGCTGCAAATGGCATTGTGTCCTTTTTTTCCTTGGCTTCTATTCTGCTTTAGCGAGGTCCATTTTCAACACTGTGATTCCCTGAGGGTTGTGGATTAGCTGACGTGGGCAGCCTTATCCTGCCGGCCGGCCCTCCCCAGGTGTGCCTGGTTGAGGTCAATATAAACAGCGCTCCAGGCAGCAATAGCCCCTGAAGCTGTGCCTGCCTCCATATTCTTTGCCCCGTGAGCAGTCTCGGGGCTGTGCTGGTGGGAGGGAGTGAGGGGCCACAGCTTTGTTGGTGGCCCGGTGAGAGTGGAGTTCTGCTGGCCTTTCTGCAGGAGTTGCCAAGCTGCCACCTGTAAAGAAGAGGATGTGTCACCCATACCTCCCGCTGGAATTTCTCTCCGGACAGAGGTGAGGAAGGAAAAAATCAGTGGGGGCCGGGACAGGTGGGGTATCTCTGGCAGGACAATGGAAAGCTTCCGGAAGAGTGCCCTGGGCCAGGACCACCCTGGCTGGCCTGGAGGCACCAAGTTGGCCTGCGTTCTCTCGCTGTTGTGGCTCCACGGCCCTTCCTCTAGTCTTTCAAGCCCTTGTACATATTCAGGTGTTTTACCTGGGAAGGGTGGGAACAGTTCAGCAACAGCTGGCCTGGGGCTCAGCTCACCTTTGTTCAGAGATGCCTCGGCTCGGTCCCCCCGCTTTGCAATGAGGAAGCTCCTTGTGTGGGGTGTGGGTTGCTGGCTGTACGGGAGATGATTCCCCACCTCTGAACAATTTCAATATTGTTTACCGTTGGAGCCAGTGCCCTGATAGTGTTTTTCTCTGTATAACTGGTCGGTTCAGGTTTTTCTTCGTTTATGGTTCAAGTTAGCTTTTATTCCTCTTTTATGTATTTATAGATATAAGCATGGAAATAATTTATTCCTATAAATACATCTGTGTGAAGGGAAGAGCTTTTTTCTGTTTTATTTTTAAATTTTATATTTTAACATTTTGAAATTTAATTTTATTTACTTTTTTATACAGCGGGTTATTATTAGTTATGTATTTTATGCATATACATGTATACAGGTCAATCTCAATCTCCCAACTCGTCCCACCACCACCACCCCATGGCTTCCCACACTTGGTGTCCATACGTTTGTTCTCTACCTCTGTGTCTCTATTTCTTCCCTGCAAACCAGTTCATCTGTACCATTTTTTAGGTTCCACATATATGCATTAATATACAATATTTGTTTTCCCCTTTCTGACTTACTTCATTCTGTATGACTGTCTCTAGATCCATCGATGTCTCTACAAATGACCCAGATTCATTCCTTTTTATGGCCGAGTAATATTCCATTTTATATATGTACCCCATCTTTATCCATTCATCTGTCTTTGGGCATTTAGTTTGCTTCCATTACCTGGCTATTGTAAATAGTGCTGCAATGAACATTGTGGTGAATGTGCCTTTTTGATTTATGGTTTTCTTTGGGTATATGCCCAGAAGTGGAATTGCTGGATCAGATGGTAATTCTATTTCTAGATTTTTTAAGGAAACTCCATAGTGTTCTCCATAGTGACTCTATCAATTTACATTCCCACCAATAGTGGAAGAGGGCTCCTTTTGTCCACACCCTCCCCAGAATTTGTTGTTTGTAGATTTTCTGATGATGCCGATTCTAACAGGTGTGAGGTGATACCTCATTGTAGTTTTGATTTGCATTTCTCTAATAATTAGTGCTCTTGAGCAGCTTCTCATGTGCGCCTTGGCCATCTCTGTGTCTTCTTTGAAGAAACGTCTCTTGAGATCTTCTGCCCATTTCTGTATTGGGAGGATCGTGGGATGGTCAGGCTGTGTGCTGACGCACGTGTCAGTGCCAGCGTAAGGGCCAGGAGTAGGGTACATCATAGGGTAACGTGTAGGGCTGGTGGTGGGTTTCCGTTCCGGGCTAGGGTTAGGGTTAGGGAACGGCAAGGTTTAGGGAACAGGTGAGCATAGGGACACGTGGGAGAGGCAGGCTACGTGCTGACAAACGTGTCAGTGCCAGCGTACGGGTCTGGAGTAAAGTATGGTGTAGGGCTAGTTGTGGGTTTCCATTCCGCGCTAGGGTTAGGGTTAGGGAACGGCAAGGCTTAGGGCACAGCTGAGGGTACAGAAACGTGGGAGGGTCAGGCTATGTGCTGACGCACGTTTCAGTGCCAGTGTACGGGCCAGGATTAGGGTACGGAGTAGGGTAAGGTGTAGGGCTGTTGGTGGGTTTCTGTTCCGGGTTAGGGTTAGGGAACGGCAAGGCTTAGGGCACAGGTAAGGGTACTGAAACGAGGGAGAGGCACGCTACGTGCTGACACACGGGTCAGTGCCAGCGTACGCGCCAGAATTAGGGTACGGCGTAGGGTAAGGTGTAGGGCTGGTGGTGGGTTTCTGTTCCAGGGTAGGGTTAGGGTTAGGGATCGGCAAGGCTTAGGGCACAGGTGAGGGTATGGAAACATGGGAGTGGCAGGCTACGTGCTTACACAAGGGTCAGTTCCAGTGTACGGCCCAGGAGTAGGGTACGGCGTAGGGTAAGGTGTAGGGCTGGTGGTGGGTTTCCGTTTCCGGCTAGGGTTAGGGTTAGGGAATGGCAAGGCTTAGGGCACAGGTGAGGGTACAGAAACGTGGGAGGGTCAGGCTACGTGCTGACGCAAGTGTCAGTGCCAGCGTACGGCCCAGGAATAGGGTATGGCGTAGGGTAAAGTGTAGGGTTAGGGTTAGGGAACGGCAAGGCTTAGGGCACAGGTGAGGGTACGGAAACGTGGGAGGGTCAGGCTACATGCTGAAGCACGGGTCAGTGCCAGGGTGTGGACCAGGAGTAGGGTACGGCGTAGGGTAAGGTGTAAGACTGGTGGTGGGTGTCCATTCCGGGGTTTGATTAGGGTTAGGGAACGTCAAGTTTTAGGGCACAGGTGAGGGTACGGAAACGTGGGAGGGTCAGGCTACCTGCTGACGCATGGGTCAGTGCCAGCGTATGGGCCAGGAGTAGGGTACGGCGTAGGGTAAGGTGTAGGGCTGGTGGTGGGTTTCCGTTCTGGGCTAGGGTTAGGGTTAGGGAACGGCAAGGCTAAGGGCACAGGTGAGGGTACGGAAACTTGGGTGAGGCAGGCTACGTGCTGACGCACGGGTCAGTGCCAGCATACAGGCCAGGAGTAGGGTAAGGCATAGGGTATGGTGTAGGGCTGGTGGTGGGTTTCAGTTCAGGGCTAGGGTTAGGGTTAGTGAACGGCAAGGCTTAGGGCACAGGTGAGGGTACAGAAACGTGTTAGGTTCATGGTGCATGTTGATGCATGGAATAGTGTCATCGTACGCATTAGGATTAGGGTACGGCGTACAGTAAGGTGTACGGATGGCGGTAGGTTTACATTCCGGTGTAGGGTTAGGGATAGCGAATTGCAAGGTATAGGGCACAGGTGATGGTACGGAATTGTGTTAGGTTCAGGGTACGTGTTGACTCACGGGTTAGTGTGAGCGTACGCATGAGGATTAGGGTACCGCATAGAGTAAGGTGTAGGGTTGGTGGTAGGTTTCCGTTCCAGTCTAGGGTTATGTTTAGGGACTGGCAAAGTTTAGGGCACAGGTGAGGGTACGAAACGTGTTAGGGTCAGGGTACGTGTTGATGCACAGGTTAGTGTCAGCATACGAATTAGGATTAGGGTATGGCGTAAGGTAAGGTGTAGGGTTGGTGGTAGTTTTCCGTTCCGGGCTAGGGTTAAGGTAAGGGAACGGCAAGGTTTATGGCAGAGGTGAGGGTACGGAAACGTGTTAGGGTCAGGGTACGTGTTGACGTATGGATTAGGATTAGGGTACGGCTTAGGGTAAGGTGTAGGGCTGATGGTAGGTTTCTGTTCCGGGCTAAGGTTAAGGATAGGCAACGGCAAGGTTTGGGGCACAGCTGAGGGTACGGAAACGTGTTAGTGTCAGGGTACATGTTGACTCACCGGTTAGTGCCAGCGTACGGATTAGGATTAGTGTACCGCGTAGATAAGGTGCACGGTTGGTGGTAGGTTTCCGTTCCAGCCTATGGTTAGGGTTAGGGAAAGTCAAGGTTTCTATTTGTAGGTTTTTTAAGGAAACTCCATACTGTTCTCCATAGTGACTGTATCAATTTACATTCCCAACAATAGTGGAAGAGGGCTCCTTTTGTCCACACCCTCCCCAGAATTTGTTGTCTGTAGATTTTCTGATGATGCTGATTCTAACAGGTGTGAGGTGATACCTCATTGTAGTTTTGATTTGCATTTCTCTAATAATTAGTGCTCTTGAGCAGCTTTTCATGTGCGTCTTAGCCATCTCTGTGTCTTCTTTGAAGAAACGTCTCTTTAGATATTCTGCCCATGTTTGTATTGGGTTGTTTGTTTTTTTAATATTAAGCTGCAGGAGCTGTTTATATATATTGGAGATTAAACCTTTGTCCATTGATTCGTTTGCAACTATTTTCGCCCCTTCTGAGGGATGCCTTTTTCCATTCCCGTGTTTTTAACCAAAAAAGAAAGAAAGACAAAGAAGCAGAACACTAATGTGCGTAAAATATGGCTTTTGAAACGGTCGTTTTGAAATATGGACGTCCTTTGAATTTTTTGGTCGTTATGTGACCCCAGGATTTGTTTTCAGGGCAGGTGTCATTTACAGGCCTGCAATGATTTTGAATATCAACTGACCTTTAGCGCTGGGATTAAAGCTGCTGTTGTGTGAAACGGCCACAAGGTGGCAGCAGTTCTCTCTTTCAAATCAGGTTATTAGTGCAACAGAGCCTCAATGGAAGTCTTGTTCTAGATTGGAATTTAGAATGGAATGTGCCAGGAGAAAGCCCCTCAAGTTTGTCTCACTACTTCTTGTTCGTGTTTTTAATTTAATTTTTTATTTTTTATTACAGCAAGTTTGATTACAATGCTTGGCTTGTTGTAGGTGTGGAAGATGTGGTTCTTTTACACATATACAGATGTCTGTTCTTCCTGGGATCCTTTGCCCATGTACGTTAAGACAGAATGTTGAGTAGTCCTCTCTTTGTATTCCGTAGGTCTTAGGTGATTATATATGTCACCTGTGTTTGTATATGTCTGTTAACCCCAATATCGTAATGAAACCCATCCTCACACCTTTCCATTGGTGAACCATAAGTTTGTTTAATGAATCTGTGATTGCCCTTCTCCGTGGAAATATCTGCCCTGGTATCCATTTTTAGGTAACACCTATAAGTGATATGATACGCTATGTGTCTTTCACTTTCTGACTTACTACAAGTCATGTGATAACCTCTAGGCTCATCTACGGTGCTGCAAATGGCATTGTGTCCTTTTTTTCCTTGCCTTCTATTCTGCTTTAGCGAGGTCCATTTTCAACACTGTGATTCCCTGAGGGTTGTGGATTAGCTGACGTGGGCAGCCTTATCCTGCCGGCCGGCCCTCCCCAGGTGTGCCTGGTTGAGGTCAATATAAACAGCGCTCCAGGCAGCAATAGCCCCTGAAGCTGTGCCTGCCTCCATATTCTTTGCCCCGTGAGCAGTCTCGGGGCTGTGCTGGTGGGAGGGAGTGGGGGGCCACAGCTTTGTTGGTGGCCCGGTGAGAGTGGAGTTCTGCTGGCCTTTCTGCAGGAGTTGCCAAGCTGCCACCTGTAAAGAAGAGGATGTGTCACCCATACCTCCCGCTGGAATTTCTCTCCGGACAGAGGTGAGGAAGGAAAAAATCAGTGGGGGCCGGGACAGGTGGGGTATCTCTGGCAGGACAATGGAAAGCTTCCGGAAGAGTGCCCTGGGCCAGGACCACCCTGGCTGGCCTGGAGGCACCAAGTTGGCCTGCGTTCTCTCGCTGTTGTGGCTCCACGGCCCTTCCTCTAGTCTTTCAAGCCCTTGTACATATTCAGGTGTTTTACCTGGGAAGGGTGGGAACAGTTCAGCAACAGCTGGCCTGGGGCTCAGCTCACCTTTGTTCAGAGATGCCTCGGCTCGGTCCCCCCGCTTTGCAATGAGGAAGCTCCTTGTGTGGGGTGTGGGTTGCTGGCTGTACGGGAGATGATTCCCCACCTCTGAACAATTTCAATATTGTTTACCGTTGGAGCCAGTGCCCTGATAGTGTTTTTCTCTGTATAACTGGTCGGTTCAGGTTTTTCTTCGTTTATGGTTCAAGTTAGCTTTTATTCCTCTTTTATGTATTTATAGATATAAGCATGGAAATAATTTATTCCTATAAATACATCTGTGTGAAGGGAAGAGCTTTTTTCTGTTTTATTTTTAAATTTTATATTTTAACATTTTGAAATTTAATTTTATTTACTTTTTTATACAGCGGGTTATTATTAGTTATGTATTTTATGCATATACATGTATACAGGTCAATCTCAATCTCCCAACTCGTCCCACCACCACCACCCCATGGCTTCCCACACTTGGTGTCCATACGTTTGTTCTCTACCTCTGTGTCTCTATTTCTTCCCTGCAAACCAGTTCATCTGTACCATTTTTTAGGTTCCACATATATGCATTAATATACAATATTTGTTTTCCCCTTTCTGACTTACTTCATTCTGTATGACTGTCTCTAGATCCATCGATGTCTCTACAAATGACCCAGATTCATTCCTTTTTATGGCCGAGTAATATTCCATTTTATATATGTACCCCATCTTTATCCATTCATCTGTCTTTGGGCGTTTAGTTTGCTTCCATTACCTGGCTATTGTAAATAGTGCTGCAATGAACATTGTGGTGAATGTGCCTTTTTGATTTATGGTTTTCTTTGGGTATATGCCCAGAAGTGGAATTGCTGGATCAGATGGTAATTCTATTTCTAGATTTTTTAAGGAAACTCCATAGTGTTCTCCATAGTGACTCTATCAATTTACATTCCCACCAATAGTGGAAGAGGGCTCCTTTTGTCCACACCCTCCCCAGAATTTGTTGTTTGTAGATTTTCTGATGATGCCGATTCTAACAGGTGTGAGGTGATACCTCATTGTAGTTTTGATTTGCATTTCTCTAATAATTAGTGCTCTTGAGCAGCTTCTCATGTGCGCCTTGGCCATCTCTGTGTCTTCTTTGAAGAAACGTCTCTTGAGATCTTCTGCCCATTTCTGTATTGGGAGGATCGTGGGATGGTCAGGCTGTGTGCTGACGCACGTGTCAGTGCCAGCGTTAAGGGCCAGGAGTAGGGTACATCATAGGATAACGTGTAGGGCTGGTGGTGGGTTTCCGTTCCGGGCTAGGGTTAGGGTTAGGGAACGGCAAGGTTTAGGGAACAGGTGAGCATAGGGACACGTGGGAGAGGCAGGCTACGTGCTGACAAACGTGTCAGTGCCAGCGTACGGGTCTGGAGTAAAGTATGGTGTAGGGCTAGTTGTGGGTTTCCATTCCGCGCTAGGGTTAGGGTTAGGGAACGGCAAGGCTTAGGGCACAGCTGAGGGTACAGAAACGTGGGAGGGTCAGGCTATGTGCTGACGCACGTTTCAGTGCCAGTGTACGGGCCAGGATTAGGGTACGGAGTAGGGTAAGGTGTAGGGCTGTTGGTGGGTTTCTGTTCCGGGTTAGGGTTAGGGAACGGCAAGGCTTAGGGCACAGGTAAGGGTACTGAAACGAGGGAGAGGCACGCTACGTGCTGACACACGGGTCAGTGCCAGCGTACGCGCCAGAATTAGGGTACGGCGTAGGGTAAGGTGTAGGGCTGGTGGTGGGTTTCTGTTCCAGGGTAGGGTTAGGGTTAGGGATCGGCAAGGCTTAGGGCACAGGTGAGGGTATGGAAACATGGGAGTGGCAGGCTACGTGCTTACACAAGGGTCAGTTCCAGTGTACGGCCCAGGAGTAGGGTACGGCGTAGGGTAAGGTGTAGGGCTGGTGGTGGGTTTCCGTTTCCGGCTAGGGTTAGGGTTAGGGAATGGCAAGGCTTAGGGCACAGGTGAGGGTACAGAAACGTGGGAGGGTCAGGCTACGTGCTGACACAAGTGTCAGTGCCAGCGTACGGCCCAGGAATAGGGTATGGCGTAGGGTAAAGTGTAGGGTTAGGGTTAGGGAACGGCAAGGCTTAGGGCACAGGTGAGGGTACGGAAACGTGGGAGGGTCAGGCTACATGCTGAAGCACGGGTCAGTGCCAGGGTGTGGACCAGGAGTAGGGTACGGCGTAGGGTAAGGTGTAAGACTGGTGGTGGGTGTCCATTCCGGGGTTTGATTAGGGTTAGGGAACGTCAAGTTTTAGGGCACAGGTGAGGGTACGGAAACGTGGGAGGGTCAGGCTACCTGCTGACGCATGGGTCAGTGCCAGCGTATGGGCCAGGAGTAGGGTACGGCGTAGGGTAAGGTGTAGGGCTGGTGGTGGGTTTCCGTTCTGGGCTAGGGTTAGGGTTAGGGAACGGCAAGGCTAAGGGCACAGGTGAGGGTACGGAAACTTGGGTGAGGCAGGCTACGTGCTGACGCACGGGTCAGTGCCAGCATACAGGCCAGGAGTAGGGTAAGGCATAGGGTATGGTGTAGGGCTGGTGGTGGGTTTCAGTTCAGGGCTAGGGTTAGGGTTAGTGAACGGCAAGGCTTAGGGCACAGGTGAGGGTACAGAAACGTGTTAGGTTCATGGTGCATGTTGATGCATGGAATAGTGTCATCGTACGCATTAGGATTAGGGTACGGCGTACAGTAAGGTGTACGGATGGCGGTAGGTTTACATTCCGGTGTAGGGTTAGGGATAGCGAATTGCAAGGTATAGGGCACAGGTGATGGTACGGAATTGTGTTAGGTTCAGGGTACGTGTTGACTCACGGGTTAGTGTGAGCGTACGCATGAGGATTAGGGTACCGCATAGAGTAAGGTGTAGGGTTGGTGGTAGGTTTCCGTTCCAGTCTAGGGTTATGTTTAGGGACTGGCAAAGTTTAGGGCACAGGTGAGGGTACGAAACGTGTTAGGGTCAGGGTACGTGTTGATGCACAGGTTAGTGTCAGCATACGAATTAGGATTAGGGTATGGCGTAAGGTAAGGTGTAGGGTTGGTGGTAGTTTTCCGTTCCGGGCTAGGGTTAAGGTAAGGGAACGGCAAGGTTTATGGCAGAGGTGAGGGTACGGAAACGTGTTAGGGTCAGGGTACGTGTTGACGTATGGATTAGGATTAGGGTACGGCTTAGGGTAAGGTGTAGGGCTGATGGTAGGTTTCTGTTCCGGGCTAAGGTTAAGGATAGGCAACGGCAAGGTTTGGGGCACAGCTGAGGGTACGGAAACGTGTTAGTGTCAGGGTACATGTTGACTCACCGGTTAGTGCCAGCGTACGGATTAGGATTAGTGTACCGCGTAGATAAGGTGCACGGTTGGTGGTAGGTTTCCGTTCCAGCCTATGGTTAGGGTTAGGGAAAGTCAAGGTTTCTATTTGTAGGTTTTTTAAGGAAACTCCATACTGTTCTCCATAGTGACTGTATCAATTTACATTCCCAACAATAGTGGAAGAGGGCTCCTTTTGTCCACACCCTCCCCAGAATTTGTTGTCTGTAGATTTTCTGATGATGCTGATTCTAACAGGTGTGAGGTGATACCTCATTGTAGTTTTGATTTGCATTTCTCTAATAATTAGTGCTCTTGAGCAGCTTTTCATGTGCGTCTTAGCCATCTCTGTGTCTTCTTTGAAGAAACGTCTCTTTAGATATTCTGCCCATGTTTGTATTGGGTTGTTTGTTTTTTTAATATTAAGCTGCAGGAGCTGTTTATATATATTGGAGATTAAACCTTTGTCCATTGATTCGTTTGCAACTATTTTCGCCCCTTCTGAGGGATGCCTTTTTCCATTCCCGTGTTTTTAACCAAAAAAGAAAGAAAGACAAAGAAGCAGAACACTAATGTGCGTAAAATATGGCTTTTGAAACGGTCGTTTTGAAATATGGACGTCCTTTGAATTTTTTGGTCGTTATGTGACCCCAGGATTTGTTTTCAGGGCAGGTGTCATTTACAGGCCTGCAATGATTTTGAATATCAACTGACCTTTAGCGCTGGGATTAAAGCTGCTGTTGTGTGAAACGGCCACAAGGTGGCAGCAGTTCTCTCTTTCAAATCAGGTTATTAGTGCAACAGAGCCTCAATGGAAGTCTTGTTCTAGATTGGAATTTAGAATGGAATGTGCCAGGAGAAAGCCCCTCAAGTTTGTCTCACTACTTCTTGTTCGTGTTTTTAATTTAATTTTTTATTTTTTATTACAGCAAGTTTGATTACAATGCTTGGCTTGTTGTAGGTGTGGAAGATGTGGTTCTTTTACACATATACAGATGTCTGTTCTTCCTGGGATCCTTTGCCCATGTACGTTAAGACAGAATGTTGAGTAGTCCTCTCTTTGTATTCCGTAGGTCTTAGGTGATTATATATGTCACCTGTGTTTGTATATGTCTGTTAACCCCAATATCGTAATGAAACCCATCCTCACACCTTTCCATTGGTGAACCATAAGTTTGTTTAATGAATCTGTGATTGCCCTTCTCCGTGGAAATATCTGCCCTGGTATCCATTTTTAGGTAACACCTATAAGTGATATGATACGCTATGTGTCTTTCACTTTCTGACTTACTACAAGTCATGTGATAACCTCTAGGCTCATCTACGGTGCTGCAAATGGCATTGTGTCCTTTTTTTCCTTGGCTTCTATTCTGCTTTAGCGAGGTCCATTTTCAACACTGTGATTCCCTGAGGGTTGTGGATTAGCTGACGTGGGCAGCCTTATCCTGCCGGCCGGCCCTCCCCAGGTGTGCCTGGTTGAGGTCAATATAAACAGCGCTCCAGGCAGCAATAGCCCCTGAAGCTGTGCCTGCCTCCATATTCTTTGCCCCGTGAGCAGTCTCGGGGCTGTGCTGGTGGGAGGGAGTGAGGGGCCACAGCTTTGTTGGTGGCCCGGTGAGAGTGGAGTTCTGCTGGCCTTTCTGCAGGAGTTGCCAAGCTGCCACCTGTAAAGAAGAGGATGTGTCACCCATACCTCCCGCTGGAATTTCTCTCCGGACAGAGGTGAGGAAGGAAAAAATCAGTGGGGGCCGGGACAGGTGGGGTATCTCTGGCAGGACAATGGAAAGCTTCCGGAAGAGTGCCCTGGGCCAGGACCACCCTGGCTGGCCTGGAGGCACCAAGTTGGCCTGCGTTCTCTCGCTGTTGTGGCTCCACGGCCCTTCCTCTAGTCTTTCAAGCCCTTGTACATATTCAGGTGTTTTACCTGGGAAGGGTGGGAACAGTTCAGCAACAGCTGGCCTGGGGCTCAGCTCACCTTTGTTCAGAGATGCCTCGGCTCGGTCCCCCCGCTTTGCAATGAGGAAGCTCCTTGTGTGGGGTGTGGGTTGCTGGCTGTACGGGAGATGATTCCCCACCTCTGAACAATTTCAATATTGTTTACCGTTGGAGCCAGTGCCCTGATAGTGTTTTTCTCTGTATAACTGGTCGGTTCAGGTTTTTCTTCGTTTATGGTTCAAGTTAGCTTTTATTCCTCTTTTATGTATTTATAGATATAAGCATGGAAATAATTTATTCCTATAAATACATCTGTGTGAAGGGAAGAGCTTTTTTCTGTTTTATTTTTAAATTTTATATTTTAACATTTTGAAATTTAATTTTATTTACTTTTTTATACAGCGGGTTATTATTAGTTATGTATTTTATGCATATACATGTATACAGGTCAATCTCAATCTCCCAACTCGTCCCACCACCACCACCCCATGGCTTCCCACACTTGGTGTCCATACGTTTGTTCTCTACCTCTGTGTCTCTATTTCTTCCCTGCAAACCAGTTCATCTGTACCATTTTTTAGGTTCCACATATATGCATTAATATACAATATTTGTTTTCCCCTTTCTGACTTACTTCATTCTGTATGACTGTCTCTAGATCCATCGATGTCTCTACAAATGACCCAGATTCATTCCTTTTTATGGCCGAGTAATATTCCATTTTATATATGTACCCCATCTTTATCCATTCATCTGTCTTTGGGCGTTTAGTTTGCTTCCATTACCTGGCTATTGTAAATAGTGCTGCAATGAACATTGTGGTGAATGTGCCTTTTTGATTTATGGTTTTCTTTGGGTATATGCCCAGAAGTGGAATTGCTGGATCAGATGGTAATTCTATTTCTAGATTTTTTAAGGAAACTCCATAGTGTTCTCCATAGTGACTCTATCAATTTACATTCCCACCAATAGTGGAAGAGGGCTCCTTTTGTCCACACCCTCCCCAGAATTTGTTGTTTGTAGATTTTCTGATGATGCCGATTCTAACAGGTGTGAGGTGATACCTCATTGTAGTTTTGATTTGCATTTCTCTAATAATTAGTGCTCTTGAGCAGCTTCTCATGTGCGCCTTGGCCATCTCTGTGTCTTCTTTGAAGAAACGTCTCTTGAGATCTTCTGCCCATTTCTGTATTGGGAGGATCGTGGGATGGTCAGGCTGTGTGCTGGCGCACGTGTCAGTGCCAGCGTTAAGGGCCAGGAGTAGGGTACATCATAGGATAACGTGTAGGGCTGGTGGTGGGTTTCCGTTCCGGGCTAGGGTTAGGGTTAGGGAACGGCAAGGTTTAGGGAACAGGTGAGCATAGGGACACGTGGGAGAGGCAGGCTACGTGCTGACAAACGTGTCAGTGCCAGCGTACGGGTCTGGAGTAAAGTATGGTGTAGGGCTAGTTGTGGGTTTCCATTCCGCGCTAGGGTTAGGGTTAGGGAACGGCAAGGCTTAGGGCACAGCTGAGGGTACAGAAACGTGGGAGGGTCAGGCTATGTGCTGACGCACGTTTCAGTGCCAGTGTACGGGCCAGGATTAGGGTACGGAGTAGGGTAAGGTGTAGGGCTGTTGGTGGGTTTCTGTTCCGGGTTAGGGTTAGGGAACGGCAAGGCTTAGGGCACAGGTAAGGGTACTGAAACGAGGGAGAGGCACGCTACGTGCTGACACACGGGTCAGTGCCAGCGTACGCGCCAGAATTAGGGTACGGCGTAGGGTAAGGTGTAGGGCTGGTGGTGGGTTTCTGTTCCAGGGTAGGGTTAGGGTTAGGGATCGGCAAGGCTTAGGGCACAGGTGAGGGTATGGAAACATGGGAGTGGCAGGCTACGTGCTTACACAAGGGTCAGTTCCAGTGTACGGCCCAGGAGTAGGGTACGGCGTAGGGTAAGGTGTAGGGCTGGTGGTGGGTTTCCGTTTCCGGCTAGGGTTAGGGTTAGGGAATGGCAAGGCTTAGGGCACAGGTGAGGGTACAGAAACGTGGGAGGGTCAGGCTACGTGCTGACGCAAGTGTCAGTGCCAGCGTACGGCCCAGGAATAGGGTATGGCGTAGGGTAAAGTGTAGGGTTAGGGTTAGGGAACGGCAAGGCTTAGGGCACAGGTGAGGGTACGGAAACGTGGGAGGGTCAGGCTACATGCTGAAGCACGGGTCAGTGCCAGGGTGTGGACCAGGAGTAGGGTACGGCGTAGGGTAAGGTGTAAGACTGGTGGTGGGTGTCCATTCCGGGGTTTGATTAGGGTTAGGGAACGTCAAGTTTTAGGGCACAGGTGAGGGTACGGAAACGTGGGAGGGTCAGGCTACCTGCTGACGCATGGGTCAGTGCCAGCGTATGGGCCAGGAGTAGGGTACGGCGTAGGGTAAGGTGTAGGGCTGGTGGTGGGTTTCCGTTCTGGGCTAGGGTTAGGGTTAGGGAACGGCAAGGCTAAGGGCACAGGTGAGGGTACGGAAACTTGGGTGAGGCAGGCTACGTGCTGACGCACGGGTCAGTGCCAGCATACAGGCCAGGAGTAGGGTAAGGCATAGGGTATGGTGTAGGGCTGGTGGTGGGTTTCAGTTCAGGGCTAGGGTTAGGGTTAGTGAACGGCAAGGCTTAGGGCACAGGTGAGGGTACAGAAACGTGTTAGGTTCATGGTGCATGTTGATGCATGGAATAGTGTCATCGTACGCATTAGGATTAGGGTATGGCGTACAGTAAGGTGTACGGATGGCGGTAGGTTTACATTCCGGTGTAGGGTTAGGGATAGCGAATTGCAAGGTATAGGGCACAGGTGATGGTACGGAATTGTGTTAGGTTCAGGGTACGTGTTGACTCACGGGTTAGTGTGAGCGTACGCATGAGGATTAGGGTACCGCATAGAGTAAGGTGTAGGGTTGGTGGTAGGTTTCCGTTCCAGTCTAGGGTTATGTTTAGGGACTGGCAAAGTTTAGGGCACAGGTGAGGGTACGAAACGTGTTAGGGTCAGGGTACGTGTTGATGCACAGGTTAGTGTCAGCATACGAATTAGGATTAGGGTATGGCGTAAGGTAAGGTGTAGGGTTGGTGGTAGTTTTCCGTTCCGGGCTAGGGTTAAGGTAAGGGAACGGCAAGGTTTATGGCAGAGGTGAGGGTACGGAAACGTGTTAGGGTCAGGGTACGTGTTGACGTATGGATTAGGATTAGGGTACGGCTTAGGGTAAGGTGTAGGGCTGATGGTAGGTTTCTGTTCCGGGCTAAGGTTAAGGATAGGCAACGGCAAGGTTTGGGGCACAGCTGAGGGTACGGAAACGTGTTAGTGTCAGGGTACATGTTGACTCACCGGTTAGTGCCAGCGTACGGATTAGGATTAGTGTACCGCGTAGATAAGGTGCACGGTTGGTGGTAGGTTTCCGTTCCAGCCTATGGTTAGGGTTAGGGAAAGTCAAGGTTTCTATTTGTAGGTTTTTTAAGGAAACTCCATACTGTTCTCCATAGTGACTGTATCAATTTACATTCCCAACAATAGTGGAAGAGGGCTCCTTTTGTCCACACCCTCCCCAGAATTTGTTGTCTGTAGATTTTCTGATGATGCTGATTCTAACAGGTGTGAGGTGATACCTCATTGTAGTTTTGATTTGCATTTCTCTAATAATTAGTGCTCTTGAGCAGCTTTTCATGTGCGTCTTAGCCATCTCTGTGTCTTCTTTGAAGAAACGTCTCTTTAGATATTCTGCCCATGTTTGTATTGGGTTGTTTGTTTTTTTAATATTAAGCTGCAGGAGCTGTTTATATATATTGGAGATTAAACCTTTGTCCATTGATTCGTTTGCAACTATTTTCGCCCCTTCTGAGGGATGCCTTTTTCCATTCCCGTGTTTTTAACCAAAAAAGAAAGAAAGACAAAGAAGCAGAACACTAATGTGCGTAAAATATGGCTTTTGAAACGGTCGTTTTGAAATATGGACGTCCTTTGAATTTTTTGGTCGTTATGTGACCCCAGGATTTGTTTTCAGGGCAGGTGTCATTTACAGGCCTGCAATGATTTTGAATATCAACTGACCTTTAGCGCTGGGATTAAAGCTGCTGTTGTGTGAAACGGCCACAAGGTGGCAGCAGTTCTCTCTTTCAAATCAGGTTATTAGTGCAACAGAGCCTCAATGGAAGTCTTGTTCTAGATTGGAATTTAGAATGGAATGTGCCAGGAGAAAGCCCCTCAAGTTTGTCTCACTACTTCTTGTTCGTGTTTTTAATTTAATTTTTTATTTTTTATTACAGCAAGTTTGATTACAATGCTTGGCTTGTTGTAGGTGTGGAAGATGTGGTTCTTTTACACATATACAGATGTCTGTTCTTCCTGGGATCCTTTGCCCATGTACGTTAAGACAGAATGTTGAGTAGTCCTCTCTTTGTATTCCGTAGGTCTTAGGTGATTATATATGTCACCTGTGTTTGTATATGTCTGTTAACCCCAATATCGTAATGAAACCCATCCTCACACCTTTCCATTGGTGAACCATAAGTTTGTTTAATGAATCTGTGATTGCCCTTCTCCGTGGAAATATCTGCCCTGGTATCCATTTTTAGGTAACACCTATAAGTGATATGATACGCTATGTGTCTTTCACTTTCTGACTTACTACAAGTCATGTGATAACCTCTAGGCTCATCTACGGTGCTGCAAATGGCATTGTGTCCTTTTTTTCCTTGGCTTCTATTCTGCTTTAGCGAGGTCCATTTTCAACACTGTGATTCCCTGAGGGTTGTGGATTAGCTGACGTGGGCAGCCTTATCCTGCCGGCCGGCCCTCCCCAGGTGTGCCTGGTTGAGGTCAATATAAACAGCGCTCCAGGCAGCAATAGCCCCTGAAGCTGTGCCTGCCTCCATATTCTTTGCCCCGTGAGCAGTCTCGGGGCTGTGCTGGTGGGAGGGAGTGAGGGGCCATAGCTTTGTTGGTGGCCCGGTGTGAGTGGAGTTCTGCTGGCCTTTCTGCAGGAGTTGCCAAGCTGCCACCTGTAAAGAAGAGGATGTGTCACCCATACCTCCCGCTGGAATTTCTCTCCGGACAGAGGTGAGGAAGGAAAAAATCAGTGGGGGCCGGGACAGGTGGGGTATCTCTGGCAGGACAATGGAAAGCTTCCGGAAGAGTGCCCTGGGCCAGGACCACCCTGGCTGGCCTGGAGGCACCAAGTTGGCCTGCGTTCTCTCGCTGTTGTGGCTCCACGGCCCTTCCTCTAGTCTTTCAAGCCCTTGTACATATTCAGGTGTTTTACCTGGGAAGGGTGGGAACAGTTCAGCAACAGCTGGCCTGGGGCTCAGCTCACCTTTGTTCAGAGATGCCTCGGCTCGGTCCCCCCGCTTTGCAATGAGGAAGCTCCTTGTGTGGGGTGTGGGTTGCTGGCTGTACGGGAGATGATTCCCCACCTCTGAACAATTTCAATATTGTTTACCGTTGGAGCCAGTGCCCTGATAGTGTTTTTCTCTGTATAACTGGTCGGTTCAGGTTTTTCTTCGTTTATGGTTCAAGTTAGCTTTTATTCCTCTTTTATGTATTTATAGATATAAGCATGGAAATAATTTATTCCTATAAATACATCTGTGTGAAGGGAAGAGCTTTTTTCTGTTTTATTTTTAAATTTTATATTTTAACATTTTGAAATTTAATTTTATTTACTTTTTTATACAGCGGGTTATTATTAGTTATGTATTTTATGCATATACATGTATACAGGTCAATCTCAATCTCCCAACTCGTCCCACCACCACCACCCCATGGCTTCCCACACTTGGTGTCCATACGTTTGTTCTCTACCTCTGTGTCTCTATTTCTTCCCTGCAAACCAGTTCATCTGTACCATTTTTTAGGTTCCACATATATGCATTAATATACAATATTTGTTTTCCCCTTTCTGACTTACTTCATTCTGTATGACTGTCTCTAGATCCATCGATGTCTCTACAAATGACCCAGATTCATTCCTTTTTATGGCCGAGTAATATTCCATTTTATATATGTACCCCATCTTTATCCATTCATCTGTCTTTGGGCGTTTAGTTTGCTTCCATTACCTGGCTATTGTAAATAGTGCTGCAATGAACATTGTGGTGAATGTGCCTTTTTGATTTATGGTTTTCTTTGGGTATATGCCCAGAAGTGGAATTGCTGGATCAGATGGTAATTCTATTTCTAGATTTTTTAAGGAAACTCCATAGTGTTCTCCATAGTGACTCTATCAATTTACATTCCCACCAATAGTGGAAGAGGGCTCCTTTTGTCCACACCCTCCCCAGAATTTGTTGTTTGTAGATTTTCTGATGATGCCGATTCTAACAGGTGTGAGGTGATACCTCATTGTAGTTTTGATTTGCATTTCTCTAATAATTAGTGCTCTTGAGCAGCTTCTCATGTGCGCCTTGGCCATCTCTGTGTCTTCTTTGAAGAAACGTCTCTTGAGATCTTCTGCCCATTTCTGTATTGGGAGGATCGTGGGATGGTCAGGCTGTGTGCTGACGCACGTGTCAGTGCCAGCGTTAAGGGCCAGGAGTAGGGTACATCATAGGGTAACGTGTAGGGCTGGTGGTGGGTTTCCGTTCCGGGCTAGGGTTAGGGTTAGGGAACGGCAAGGTTTAGGGAACAGGTGAGCATAGGGACACGTGGGAGAGGCAGGCTACGTGCTGACAAACGTGTCAGTGCCAGCGTACGGGTCTGGAGTAAAGTATGGTGTAGGGCTAGTTGTGGGTTTCCATTCCGCGCTAGGGTTAGGGTTAGGGAACGGCAAGGCTTAGGGCACAGCTGAGGGTACAGAAACGTGGGAGGGTCAGGCTATGTGCTGACGCACGTTTCAGTGCCAGTGTACGGGCCAGGATTAGGGTACGGAGTAGGGTAAGGTGTAGGGCTGTTGGTGGGTTTCTGTTCCGGGTTAGGGTTAGGGAACGGCAAGGCTTAGGGCACAGGTAAGGGTACTGAAACGAGGGAGAGGCACGCTACGTGCTGACACACGGGTCAGTGCCAGCGTACGCGCCAGAATTAGGGTACGGCGTAGGGTAAGGTGTAGGGCTGGTGGTGGGTTTCTGTTCCAGGGTAGGGTTAGGGTTAGGGATCGGCAAGGCTTAGGGCACAGGTGAGGGTATGGAAACATGGGAGTGGCAGGCTACGTGCTTACACAAGGGTCAGTTCCAGTGTACGGCCCAGGAGTAGGGTACGGCGTAGGGTAAGGTGTAGGGCTGGTGGTGGGTTTCCGTTTCCGGCTAGGGTTAGGGTTAGGGAATGGCAAGGCTTAGGGCACAGGTGAGGGTACAGAAACGTGGGAGGGTCAGGCTACGTGCTGACGCAAGTGTCAGTGCCAGCGTACGGCCCAGGAATAGGGTATGGCGTAGGGTAAAGTGTAGGGTTAGGGTTAGGGAACGGCAAGGCTTAGGGCACAGGTGAGGGTACGGAAACGTGGGAGGGTCAGGCTACATGCTGAAGCACGGGTCAGTGCCAGGGTGTGGACCAGGAGTAGGGTACGGCGTAGGGTAAGGTGTAAGACTGGTGGTGGGTGTCCATTCCGGGGTTTGATTAGGGTTAGGGAACGTCAAGTTTTAGGGCACAGGTGAGGGTACGGAAACGTGGGAGGGTCAGGCTACCTGCTGACGCATGGGTCAGTGCCAGCGTATGGTCCAGGAGTAGGGTACGGCGTAGGGTAAGGTGTAGGGCTGGTGGTGGGTTTCCGTTCTGGGCTAGGGTTAGGGTTAGGGAACGGCAAGGCTAAGGGCACAGGTGAGGGTACGGAAACTTGGGTGAGGCAGGCTACGTGCTGACGCACGGGTCAGTGCCAGCATACAGGCCAGGAGTAGGGTAAGGCATAGGGTATGGTGTAGGGCTGGTGGTGGGTTTCAGTTCAGGGCTAGGGTTAGGGTTAGTGAACGGCAAGGCTTAGGGCACAGGTGAGGGTACAGAAACGTGTTAGGTTCATGGTGCATGTTGATGCATGGAATAGTGTCATCGTACGCATTAGGATTAGGGTACGGCGTACAGTAAGGTGTACGGATGGCGGTAGGTTTACATTCCGGTGTAGGGTTAGGGATAGCGAATTGCAAGGTATAGGGCACAGGTGATGGTACGGAATTGTGTTAGGTTCAGGGTACGTGTTGACTCACGGGTTAGTGTGAGCGTACGCATGAGGATTAGGGTACCGCATAGAGTAAGGTGTAGGGTTGGTGGTAGGTTTCCGTTCCAGTCTAGGGTTATGTTTAGGGACTGGCAAAGTTTAGGGCACAGGTGAGGGTACGAAACGTGTTAGGGTCAGGGTACGTGTTGATGCACAGGTTAGTGTCAGCATACGAATTAGGATTAGGGTATGGCGTAAGGTAAGGTGTAGGGTTGGTGGTAGTTTTCCGTTCCGGGCTAGGGTTAAGGTAAGGGAACGGCAAGGTTTATGGCAGAGGTGAGGGTACGGAAACGTGTTAGGGTCAGGGTACGTGTTGACGTATGGATTAGGATTAGGGTACGGCTTAGGGTAAGGTGTAGGGCTGATGGTAGGTTTCTGTTCCGGGCTAAGGTTAAGGATAGGCAATGGCAAGGTTTGGGGCACAGCTGAGGGTACGGAAACGTGTTAGTGTCAGGGTACATGTTGACTCACCGGTTAGTGCCAGCGTACGGATTAGGATTAGTGTACCGCGTAGATAAGGTGCACGGTTGGTGGTAGGTTTCCGTTCCAGCCTATGGTTAGGGTTAGGGAAAGTCAAGGTTTCTATTTGTAGGTTTTTTAAGGAAACTCCATACTGTTCTCCATAGTGACTGTATCAATTTACATTCCCAACAATAGTGGAAGAGGGCTCCTTTTGTCCACACCCTCCCCAGAATTTGTTGTCTGTAGATTTTCTGATGATGCTGATTCTAACAGGTGTGAGGTGATACCTCATTGTAGTTTTGATTTGCATTTCTCTAATAATTAGTGCTCTTGAGCAGCTTTTCATGTGCGTCTTAGCCATCTCTGTGTCTTCTTTGAAGAAACGTCTCTTTAGATATTCTGCCCATGTTTGTATTGGGTTGTTTGTTTTTTTAATATTAAGCTGCATGAGCTGTTTATATATATTGGAGATTAAACCTTTGTCCATTGATTCGTTTGCAACTATTTTCGCCCCTTCTGAGGGATGCCTTTTTCCATTCCCGTGTTTTTAACCAAAAAAGAAAGAAAGACAAAGAAGCAGAACACTAATGTGCGTAAAATATGGCTTTTGAAACGGTCGTTTTGAAATATGGACGTCCTTTGAATTTTTTGGTCGATATGTGACCCCAGGATTTGTTTTCAGGGCAGGTGTCATTTACAGGCCTGCAATGATTTTGAATATCAACTGACCTTTAGCGCTGGGATTAAAGCTGCTGTTGTGTGAAACGGCCACAAGGTGGCAGCAGTTCTCTCTTTCAAATCAGGTTATTAGTGCAACAGAGCCTCAATGGAAGTCTTGTTCTAGATTGGAATTTAGAATGGAATGTGCCAGGAGAAAGCCCCTCAAGTTTGTCTCACTACTTCTTGTTCGTGTTTTTAATTTAATTTTTTATTTTTTATTACAGCAAGTTTGATTACAATGCTTGGCTTGTTGTAGGTGTGGAAGATGTGGTTCTTTTACACATATACAGATGTCTGTTCTTCCTGGGATCCTTTGCCCATGTACGTTAAGACAGAATGTTGAGTAGTCCTCTCTTTGTATTCCGTAGGTCTTAGGTGATTATATATGTCACCTGTGTTTGTATATGTCTGTTAACCCCAATATCGTAATGAAACCCATCCTCACACCTTTCCATTGGTGAACCATAAGTTTGTTTAATGAATCTGTGATTGCCCTTCTCCGTGGAAATATCTGCCCTGGTATCCATTTTTAGGTAACACCTATAAGTGATATGATACGATATGTGTCTTTCACTTTCTGACTTACTACAAGTCATGTGATAACCTCTAGGCTCATCTACGGTGCTGCAAATGGCATTGTGTCCTTTTTTTCCTTGGCTTCTATTCTGCTTTAGCGAGGTCCATTTTCAACACTGTGATTCCCTGAGGGTTGTGGATTAGCTGACGTGGGCAGCCTTATCCTGCCGGCCGGCCCTCCCCAGGTGTGCCTGGTTGAGGTCAATATAAACAGAGCTCCAGGCAGCAATAGCCCCTGAAGCTGTGCCTGCCTCCATATTCTTTGCCCCGTGAGCAGTCTCGGGGCTGTGCTGGTGGGAGGGAGTGAGGGGCCACAGCTTTGTTGGTGGCCCGGTGTGAGTGGAGTTCTGCTGGCCTTTCTGCAGGAGTTGCCAAGCTGCCACCTGTAAAGAAGAGGATGTGTCACCCATACCTCCCGCTGGAATTTCTCTCCGGACAGAGGTGAGGAAGGAAAAAATCAGTGGGGGCCGGGACAGGTGGGGTATCTCTGGCAGGACAATGGAAAGCTTCCGGAAGAGTGCCCTGGGCCAGGACCACCCTGGCTGGCCTGGAGGCACCAAGTTGGCCTGCGTTCTCTCGCTGTTGTGGCTCCACGGCCCTTCCTCTAGTCTTTCAAGCCCTTGTACATATTCAGGTGTTTTACCTGGGAAGGGTGGGAACAGTTCAGCAACAGCTGGCCTGGGGCTCAGCGCACCTTTGTTCAGAGATGCCTCGGCTCGGTCCCCCCGCTTTGCAATGAGGAAGCTCCTTGTGTGGGGTGTGGGTTGCTGGCTGTACGGGAGATGATTCCCCACCTCTGAACAATTTCAATATTGTTTACCATTGGAGCCAGTGCCCTGATAGTGTTTTTCTCTGTATAACTGGTCGGTTCAGGTTTTTCTTCGTTTATGGTTCAAGTTAGCTTTTATTCCTCTTTTATGTATTTATAGATATAAGCATGGAAATAATTTATTCCTATAAATACATCTGTGTGAAGGGAAGAGCTTTTTTCTGTTTTATTTTTAAATTTTATATTTTAACATTTTGAAATTTAATTTTATTTACTTTTTTATACAGCGGGTTATTATTAGTTATGTATTTTATGCATATACATGTATACAGGTCAATCTCAATCTCCCAACTCGTCCCACCACCACCACCCCATGGCTTCCCACACTTGGTGTCCATACGTTTGTTCTCTCAATCTGTGTCTCTATTTCTTCCCTGCAAACCAGTTCATCTGTACCATTTTTTAGGTTCCACATATATGCATTAATATACAATATTTGTTTTCCCCTTTCTGACTTACTTCATTCTGTATGACTGTCTCTAGATCCATCGATGTCTCTACAAATGACCCAGATTCATTCCTTTTTATGGCCGAGTAATATTCCATTTTATATATGTACCCCATCTTTATCCATTCATCTGTCTTTGGGCATTTAGTTTGCTTCCATTACCTGGCTATTGTAAATAGTGCTGCAATGAACATTGTGGTGAATGTGCCTTTTTGATTTATGGTTTTCTTTGGGTATATGCCCAGAAGTGGAATTGCTGGATCAGATGGTAATTCTATTTCTAGATTTTTTAAGGAAACTCCATAGTGTTCTCCATAGTGACTCTATCAATTTACATTCCCACCAATAGTGGAAGAGGGCTCCTTTTGTCCACACCCTCCCCAGAATTTGTTGTTTGTAGATTTTCTGATGATGCCGATTCTAACAGGTGTGAGGTGATACCTCATTGTAGTTTTGATTTGCATTTCTCTAATAATTAGTGCTCTTGAGCAGCTTCTCATGTGCGCCTTGGCCATCTCTGTGTCTTCTTTGAAGAAACGTCTCTTGAGATCTTCTGCCCATTTCTGTATTGGGAGGATCGTGGGATGGTCAGGCTGTGTGCTGACGCACGTGTCAGTGCCAGCGTTAAGGGCCAGGAGTAGGGTACATCATAGGGTAACGTGTAGGGCTGGTGGTGGGTTTCCGTTCCGGGCTAGGGTTAGGGTTAGGGAACGGCAAGGTTTAGGGAACAGGTGAGCATAGGGACACGTGGGAGAGGCAGGCTACGTGCTGACAAACGTGTCAGTGCCAGCGTACGGGTCTGGAGTAAAGTATGGTGTAGGGCTAGTTGTGGGTTTCCATTCCGCGCTAGGGTTAGGGTTAGGGAACGGCAAGGCTTAGGGCACAGCTGAGGGTACAGAAACGTGGGAGGGTCAGGCTATGTGCTGACGCACGTTTCAGTGCCAGTGTACGGGCCAGGATTAGGGTACGGAGTAGGGTAAGGTGTAGGGCTGTTGGTGGGTTTCTGTTCCGGGTTAGGGTTAGGGAACGGCAAGGCTTAGGGCACAGGTAAGGGTACTGAAACGAGGGAGAGGCACGCTACGTGCTGACACACGGGTCAGTGCCAGCGTACGCGCCAGAATTAGGGTACGGCGTAGGGTAAGGTGTAGGGCTGGTGGTGGGTTTCTGTTCCAGGGTAGGGTTAGGGTTAGGGATCGGCAAGGCTTAGGGCACAGGTGAGGGTATGGAAACATGGGAGTGGCAGGCTACGTGCTTACACAAGGGTCAGTTCCAGTGTACGGCCCAGGAGTAGGGTACGGCGTAGGGAAAGGTGTAGGGCTGGTGGTGGGTTTCCGTTTCCGGCTAGGGTTAGGGTTAGGGAATGGCAAGGCTTAGGGCACAGGTGAGGGTACAGAAACGTGGGAGGGTCAGGCTACGTGCTGACGCAAGTGTCAGTGCCAGCGTACGGCCCAGGAATAGGGTATGGCGTAGGGTAAAGTGTAGGGTTAGGGTTAGGGAACGGCAAGGCTTAGGGCACAGGTGAGGGTACGGAAACGTGGGAGGGTCAGGCTACATGCTGAAGCACGGGTCAGTGCCAGGGTGTGGACCAGGAGTAGGGTACGGCGTAGGGTAAGGTGTAAGACTGGTGGTGGGTGTCCATTCCGGGGTTTGATTAGGGTTAGGGAACGTCAAGTTTTAGGGCACAGGTGAGGGTACGGAAACGTGGGAGGGTCAGGCTACCTGCTGACGCATGGGTCAGTGCCAGCGTATGGTCCAGGAGTAGGGTACGGCGTAGGGTAAGGTGTAGGGCTGGTGGTGGGTTTCCGTTCTGGGCTAGGGTTAGGGTTAGGGAACGGCAAGGCTAAGGGCACAGGTGAGGGTACGGAAACTTGGGTGAGGCAGGCTACGTGCTGACGCACGGGTCAGTGCCAGCATACAGGCCAGGAGTAGGGTAAGGCATAGGGTATGGTGTAGGGCTGGTGGTGGGTTTCAGTTCAGGGCTAGGGTTAGGGTTAGTGAACGGCAAGGCTTAGGGCACAGGTGAGGGTACAGAAACGTGTTAGGTTCATGGTGCATGTTGATGCATGGAATAGTGTCATCGTACGCATTAGGATTAGGGTACGGCGTACAGTAAGGTGTACGGATGGCGGTAGGTTTACATTCCGGTGTAGGGTTAGGGATAGCGAATTGCAAGGTATAGGGCACAGGTGATGGTACGGAATTGTGTTAGGTTCAGGGTACGTGTTGACTCACGGGTTAGTGTGAGCGTACGCATGAGGATTAGGGTACCGCATAGAGTAAGGTGTAGGGTTGGTGGTAGGTTTCCGTTCCAGTCTAGGGTTATGTTTAGGGACTGGCAAAGTTTAGGGCACAGGTGAGGGTACGAAACGTGTTAGGGTCAGGGTACGTGTTGATGCACAGGTTAGTGTCAGCATACGAATTAGGATTAGGGTATGGCGTAAGGTAAGGTGTAGGGTTGGTGGTAGTTTTCCGTTCCGGGCTAGGGTTAAGGTAAGGGAACGGCAAGGTTTATGGCAGAGGTGAGGGTACGGAAACGTGTTAGGGTCAGGGTACGTGTTGACGTATGGATTAGGATTAGGGTACGGCTTAGGGTAAGGTGTAGGGCTGATGGTAGGTTTCTGTTCCGGGCTAAGGTTAAGGATAGGCAACGGCAAGGTTTGGGGCACAGCTGAGGGTACGGAAACGTGTTAGTGTCAGGGTACATGTTGACTCACCGGTTAGTGCCAGCGTACGGATTAGGATTAGTGTACCGCGTAGATAAGGTGCACGGTTGGTGGTAGGTTTCCGTTCCAGCCTATGGTTAGGGTTAGGGAAAGTCAAGGTTTCTATTTGTAGGTTTTTTAAGGAAACTCCATACTGTTCTCCATAGTGACTGTATCAATTTACATTCCCAACAATAGTGGAAGAGGGCTCCTTTTGTCCACACCCTCCCCAGAATTTGTTGTCTGTAGATTTTCTGATGATGCTGATTCTAACAGGTGTGAGGTGATACCTCATTGTAGTTTTGATTTGCATTTCTCTAATAATTAGTGCTCTTGAGCAGCTTTTCATGTGCGTCTTAGCCATCTCTGTGTCTTCTTTGAAGAAACGTCTCTTTAGATATTCTGCCCATGTTTGTATTGGGTTGTTTGTTTTTTTAATATTAAGCTGCATGAGCTGTTTATATATATTGGAGATTAAACCTTTGTCCATTGATTCGTTTGCAACTATTTTCGCCCCTTCTGAGGGATGCCTTTTTCCATTCCCGTGTTTTTAACCAAAAAAGAAAGAAAGACAAAGAAGCAGAACACTAATGTGCGTAAAATATGGCTTTTGAAACGGTCGTTTTGAAATATGGACGTCCTTTGAATTTTTTGGTCGATATGTGACCCCAGGATTTGTTTTCAGGGCAGGTGTCATTTACAGGCCTGCAATGATTTTGAATATCAACTGACCTTTAGCGCTGGGATTAAAGCTGCTGTTGTGTGAAACGGCCACAAGGTGGCAGCAGTTCTCTCTTTCAAATCAGGTTATTAGTGCAACAGAGCCTCAATGGAAGTCTTGTTCTAGATTGGAATTTAGAATGGAATGTGCCAGGAGAAAGCCCCTCAAGTTTGTCTCACTACTTCTTGTTCGTGTTTTTAATTTAATTTTTTATTTTTTATTACAGCAAGTTTGATTACAATGCTTGGCTTGTTGTAGGTGTGGAAGATGTGGTTCTTTTACACATATACAGATGTCTGTTCTTCCTGGGATCCTTTGCCCATGTACGTTAAGACAGAATGTTGAGTAGTCCTCTCTTTGTATTCCGTAGGTCTTAGGTGATTATATATGTCACCTGTGTTTGTATATGTCTGTTAACCCCAATATCGTAATGAAACCCATCCTCACACCTTTCCATTGGTGAACCATAAGTTTGTTTAATGAATCTGTGATTGCCCTTCTCCGTGGAAATATCTGCCCTGGTATCCATTTTTAGGTAACACCTATAAGTGATATGATACGATATGTGTCTTTCACTTTCTGACTTACTACAAGTCATGTGATAACCTCTAGGCTCATCTACGGTGCTGCAAATGGCATTGTGTCCTTTTTTTCCTTGGCTTCTATTCTGCTTTAGCGAGGTCCATTTTCAACACTGTGATTCCCTGAGGGTTGTGGATTAGCTGACGTGGGCAGCCTTATCCTGCCGGCCGGCCCTCCCCAGGTGTGCCTGGTTGAGGTCAATATAAACAGCGCTCCAGGCAGCAATAGCCCCTGAAGCTGTGCCTGCCTCCATATTCTTTGCCCCGTGAGCAGTCTCGGGGCTGTGCTGGTGGGAGGGAGTGAGGGGCCACAGCTTTGTTGGTGGCCCGGTGTGAGTGGAGTTCTGCTGGCCTTTCTGCAGGAGTTGCCAAGCTGCCACCTGTAAAGAAGAGGATGTGTCACCCATACCTCCCGCTGGAATTTCTCTCCGGACAGAGGTGAGGAAGGAAAAAATCAGTGGGGGCCGGGACAGGTGGGGTATCTCTGGCAGGACAATGGAAAGCTTCCGGAAGAGTGCCCTGGGCCAGGACCACCCTGGCTGGCCTGGAGGCACCAAGTTGGCCTGTGTTCTCTCGCTGTTGTGGCTCCACGGCCCTTCCTCTAGTCTTTCAAGCCCTTGTACATATTCAGGTGTTTTACCTGGGAAGGGTGGGAACAGTTCAGCAACAGCTGGCCTGGGGCTCAGCTCACCTTTGTTCAGAGATGCCTCGGCTCGGTCCCCCCGCTTTGCAATGAGGAAGCTCCTTGTGTGGGGTGTGGGTTGCTGGCTGTACGGGAGATGATTCCCCACCTCTGAACAATTTCAATATTGTTTACCGTTGGAGCATGTGCCCTGATAGTGTTTTTCTCTGTATAACTGGTCGGTTCAGGTTTTTCTTCGTTTATGGTTCAAGTTAGCTTTTATTCCTCTTTTATGTATTTATAGATATAAGCATGGAAATAATTTATTCCTATAAATACATCTGTGTGAAGGGAAGAGCTTTTTTCTGTTTTATTTTTAAATTTTATATTTTAACATTTTGAAATTTAATTTTATTTACTTTTTTATACAGCGGGTTATTATTAGTTATGTATTTTATGCATATACATGTATACAGGTCAATCTCAATCTCCCAACTCGTCCCACCACCACCACCCCATGGCTTCCCACACTTGGTGTCCATACGTTTGTTCTCTACCTCTGTGTCTCTATTTCTTCCCTGCAAACCAGTTCATCTGTACCATTTTTTAGGTTCCACATATATGCATTAATATACAATATTTGTTTTCCCCTTTCTGACTTACTTCATTCTGTATGACTGTCTCTAGATCCATCGATGTCTCTACAAATGACCCAGATTCATTCCTTTTTATGGCCGAGTAATATTCCATTTTATATATGTACCCCATCTTTATCCATTCATCTGTCTTTGGGCATTTAGTTTGCTTCCATTACCTGGCTATTGTAAATAGTGCTGCAATGAACATTGTGGTGAATGTGCCTTTTTGATTTATGGTTTTCTTTGGGTATATGCCCAGAAGTGGAATTGCTGGATCAGATGGTAATTCTATTTCTAGATTTTTTAAGGAAACTCCATAGTGTTCTCCATAGTGACTCTATCAATTTACATTCCCACCAATAGTGGAAGAGGGCTCCTTTTGTCCACACCCTCCCCAGAATTTGTTGTTTGTAGATTTTCTGATGATGCCGATTCTAACAGGTGTGAGGTGATACCTCATTGTAGTTTTGATTTGCATTTCTCTAATAATTAGTGCTCTTGAGCAGCTTCTCATGTGCGCCTTGGCCATCTCTGTGTCTTCTTTGAAGAAACGTCTCTTGAGATCTTCTGCCCATTTCTGTATTGGGAGGATCGTGGGATGGTCAGGCTGTGTGCTGACGCACGTGTCAGTGCCAGCGTTAAGGGCCAGGAGTAGGGTACATCATAGGGTAACGTGTAGGGCTGGTGGTGGGTTTCCGTTCCGGGCTAGGGTTAGGGTTAGGGAACGGCAAGGTTTAGGGAACAGGTGAGCATAGGGACACGTGGGAGAGGCAGGCTACGTGCTGACAAACGTGTCAGTGCCAGCGTACGGGTCTGGAGTAAAGTATGGTGTAGGGCTAGTTGTGGGTTTCCATTCCGCGCTAGGGTTAGGGTTAGGGAACGGCAAGGCTTAGGGCACAGCTGAGGGTACAGAAACGTGGGAGGGTCAGGCTATGTGCTGACGCACGTTTCAGTGCCAGTGTACGGGCCAGGATTAGGGTACGGAGTAGGGTAAGGTGTAGGGCTGTTGGTGGGTTTCTGTTCCGGGTTAGGGTTAGGGAACGGCAAGGCTTAGGGCACAGGTAAGGGTACTGAAACGAGGGAGAGGCACGCTACGTGCTGACACACGGGTCAGTGCCAGCGTACGCGCCAGAATTAGGGTACGGCGTAGGGTAAGGTGTAGGGCTGGTGGTGGGTTTCTGTTCCAGGGTAGGGTTAGGGTTAGGGATCGGCAAGGCTTAGGGCACAGGTGAGGGTATGGAAACATGGGAGTGGCAGGCTACGTGCTTACACAAGGGTCAGTTCCAGTGTACGGCCCAGGAGTAGGGTACGGCGTAGGGTAAGGTGTAGGGCTGGTGGTGGGTTTCCGTTTCCGGCTAGGGTTAGGGTTAGGGAATGGCAAGGCTTAGGGCACAGGTGAGGGTACAGAAACGTGGGAGGGTCAGGCTACGTGCTGACGCAAGTGTCAGTGCCAGCATACGGCCCAGGAATAGGGTATGGCGTAGGGTAAAGTGTAGGGTTAGGGTTAGGGAACGGCAAGGCTTAGGGCACAGGTGAGGGTACGGAAACGTGGGAGGGTCAGGCTACATGCTGAAGCACGGGTCAGTGCCAGGGTGTGGACCAGGAGTAGGGTACGGCGTAGGGTAAGGTGTAAGACTGGTGGTGGGTGTCCATTCCGGGGTTTGATTAGGGTTAGGGAACGTCAAGTTTTAGGGCACAGGTGAGGGTACGGAAACGTGGGAGGGTCAGGCTACCTGCTGACGCATGGGTCAGTGCCAGCGTATGGGCCAGGAGTAGGGTACGGCGTAGGGTAAGGTGTAGGGCTGGTGGTGGGTTTCCGTTCTGGGCTAGGGTTAGGGTTAGGGAACGGCAAGGCTAAGGGCACAGGTGAGGGTACGGAAACTTGGGTGAGGCAGGCTACGTGCTGACGCACGGGTCAGTGCCAGCATACAGGCCAGGAGTAGGGTAAGGCATAGGGTATGGTGTAGGGCTGGTGGTGGGTTTCAGTTCAGGGCTAGGGTTAGGGTTAGTGAACGGCAAGGCTTAGGGCACAGGTGAGGGTACAGAAACGTGTTAGGTTCATGGTGCATGTTGATGCATGGAATAGTGTCATCGTACGCATTAGGATTAGGGTACGGCGTACAGTAAGGTGTACGGTTGGCGGTAGGTTTACATTCCGGTGTAGGGTTAGGGATAGCGAATTGCAAGGTATAGGGCACAGGTGATGGTACGGAATTGTGTTAGGTTCAGGGTACGTGTTGACTCACGGGTTAGTGTGAGCGTACGCATGAGGATTAGGGTACCGCATAGAGTAAGGTGTAGGGTTGGTGGTAGGTTTCCGTTCCAGTCTAGGGTTATGTTTAGGGACTGGCAAAGTTTAGGGCACAGGTGAGGGTACGAAACGTGTTAGGGTCAGGGTACGTGTTGATGCACAGGTTAGTGTCAGCATACGAATTAGGATTAGGGTATGGCGTAAGGTAAGGTGTAGGGTTGGTGGTAGTTTTCCGTTCCGGGCTAGGGTTAAGGTAAGGGAACGGCAAGGTTTATGGCAGAGGTGAGGGTACGGAAACGTGTTAGGGTCAGGGTACGTGTTGACGTATGGATTAGGATTAGGGTACGGCTTAGGGTAAGGTGTAGGGCTGATGGTAGGTTTCTGTTCCGGGCTAAGGTTAAGGATAGGCAACGGCAAGGTTTGGGGCACAGCTGAGGGTACGGAAACGTGTTAGTGTCAGGGTACATGTTGACTCACCGGTTAGTGCCAGCGTATGGATTAGGATTAGTGTACCGCGTAGATAAGGTGCACGGTTGGTGGTAGGTTTCCGTTCCAGCCTATGGTTAGGGTTAGGGAAAGTCAAGGTTTCTATTTGTAGGTTTTTTAAGGAAACTCCATACTGTTCTCCATAGTGACTGTATCAATTTACATTCCCAACAATAGTGGAAGAGGGCTCCTTTTGTCCACACCCTCCCCAGAATTTGTTGTCTGTAGATTTTCTGATGATGCTGATTCTAACAGGTGTGAGGTGATACCTCATTGTAGTTTTGATTTGCATTTCTCTAATAATTAGTGCTCTTGAGCAGCTTTTCATGTGCGTCTTAGCCATCTCTGTGTCTTCTTTGAAGAAACGTCTCTTTAGATATTCTGCCCATGTTTGTATTGGGTTGTTTGTTTTTTTAATATTAAGCTGCATGAGCTGTTTATATATATTGGAGATTAAACCTTTGTCCATTGATTCGTTTGCAACTATTTTCGCCCCTTCTGAGGGATGCCTTTTTCCATTCCCGTGTTTTTAACCAAAAAAGAAAGAAAGACAAAGAAGCAGAACACTAATGTGCGTAAAATATGGCTTTTGAAACGGTCGTTTTGAAATATGGACGTCCTTTGAATTTTTTGGTCGATATGTGACCCCAGGATTTGTTTTCAGGGCAGGTGTCATTTACAGGCCTGCAATGATTTTGAATATCAACTGACCTTTAGCGCTGGGATTAAAGCTGCTGTTGTGTGAAACGGCCACAAGGTGGCAGCAGTTCTCTCTTTCAAATCAGGTTATTAGTGCAACAGAGCCTCAATGGAAGTCTTGTTCTAGATTGGAATTTAGAATGGAATGTGCCAGGAGAAAGCCCCTCAAGTTTGTCTCACTACTTCTTGTTCGTGTTTTTAATTTAATTTTTTATTTTTTATTACAGCAAGTTTGATTACAATGCTTGGCTTGTTGTAGGTGTGGAAGATGTGGTTCTTTTACACATATACAGATGTCTGTTCTTCCTGGGATCCTTTGCCCATGTACGTTAAGACAGAATGTTGAGTAGTCCTCTCTTTGTATTCCGTAGGTCTTAGGTGATTATATATGTCACCTGTGTTTGTATATGTCTGTTAACCCCAATATCGTAATGAAACCCATCCTCACACCTTTCCATTGGTGAACCATAAGTTTGTTTAATGAATCTGTGATTGCCCTTCTCCGTGGAAATATCTGCCCTGGTATCCATTTTTAGGTAACACCTATAAGTGATATGATACGATATGTGTCTTTCACTTTCTGACTTACTACAAGTCATGTGATAACCTCTAGGCTCATCTACGGTGCTGCAAATGGCATTGTGTCCTTTTTTTCCTTGGCTTCTATTCTGCTTTAGCGAGGTCCATTTTCAACACTGTGATTCCCTGAGGGTTGTGGATTAGCTGACGTGGGCAGCCTTATCCTGCCGGCCGGCCCTCCCCAGGTGTGCCTGGTTGAGGTCAATATAAACAGCGCTCCAGGCAGCAATAGCCCCTGAAGCTGTGCCTGCCTCCATATTCTTTGCCCCGTGAGCAGTCTCGGGGCTGTGCTGGTGGGAGGGAGTGAGGGGCCACAGCTTTGTTGGTGGCCCGGTGTGAGTGGAGTTCTGCTGGCCTTTCTGCAGGAGTTGCCAAGCTGCCACCTGTAAAGAAGAGGATGTGTCACCCATACCTCCCGCTGGAATTTCTCTCCGGACAGAGGTGAGGAAGGAAAAAATCAGTGGGGGCCGGGACAGGTGGGGTATCTCTGGCAGGACAATGGAAAGCTTCCGGAAGAGTGCCCTGGGCCAGGACCACCCTGGCTGGCCTGGAGGCACCAAGTTGGCCTGTGTTCTCTCGCTGTTGTGGCTCCACGGCCCTTCCTCTAGTCTTTCAAGCCCTTGTACATATTCAGGTGTTTTACCTGGGAAGGGTGGGAACAGTTCAGCAACAGCTGGCCTGGGGCTCAGCTCACCTTTGTTCAGAGATGCCTCGGCTCGGTCCCCCCGCTTTGCAATGAGGAAGCTCCTTGTGTGGGGTGTGGGTTGCTGGCTGTACGGGAGATGATTCCCCACCTCTGAACAATTTCAATATTGTTTACCGTTGGAGCAAGTGCCCTGATAGTGTTTTTCTCTGTATAACTGGTCGGTTCAGGTTTTTCTTCGTTTATGGTTCAAGTTAGCTTTTATTCCTCTTTTATGTATTTATAGATATAAGCATGGAAATAATTTATTCCTATAAATACATCTGTGTGAAGGGAAGAGCTTTTTTCTGTTTTATTTTTAAATTTTATATTTTAACATTTTGAAATTTAATTTTATTTACTTTTTTATACAGCGGGTTATTATTAGTTATGTATTTTATGCATATACATGTATACAGGTCAATCTCAATCTCCCAACTCGTCCCACCACCACCACCCCATGGCTTCCCACACTTGGTGTCCATACGTTTGTTCTCTACCTCTGTGTCTCTATTTCTTCCCTGCAAACCAGTTCATCTGTACCATTTTTTAGGTTCCACATATATGCATTAATATACAATATTTGTTTTCCCCTTTCTGACTTACTTCATTCTGTATGACTGTCTCTAGATCCATCGATGTCTCTACAAATGACCCAGATTCATTCCTTTTTATGGCCGAGTAATATTCCATTTTATATATGTACCCCATCTTTATCCATTCATCTGTCTTTGGGCGTTTAGTTTGCTTCCATTACCTGGCTATTGTAAATAGTGCTGCAATGAACATTGTGGTGAATGTGCCTTTTTGATTTATGGTTTTCTTTGGGTATATGCCCAGAAGTGGAATTGCTGGATCAGATGGTAATTCTATTTCTAGATTTTTTAAGGAAACTCCATAGTGTTCTCCATAGTGACTCTATCAATTTACATTCCCACCAATAGTGGAAGAGGGCTCCTTTTGTCCACACCCTCCCCAGAATTTGTTGTTTGTAGATTTTCTGATGATGCCGATTCTAACAGGTGTGAGGTGATACCTCATTGTAGTTTTGATTTGCATTTCTCTAATAATTAGTGCTCTTGAGCAGCTTCTCATGTGCGCCTTGGCCATCTCTGTGTCTTCTTTGAAGAAACGTCTCTTGAGATCTTCTGCCCATTTCCGTATTGGGAGGATCGTGGGATGGTCAGGCTGTGTGCTGACGCACGTGTCAGTGCCAGCGTAAGGGCCAGGAGTAGGGTACATCATAGGGTAACGTGTAGGGCTGGTGGTGGGTTTCCGTTCCGGGCTAGGGTTAGGGTTAGGGAACGGCAAGGTTTAGGGAACAGGTGAGCATAGGGACACGTGGGAGAGGCAGGCTACGTGCTGACAAACGTGTCAGTGCCAGCGTACGGGTCTGGAGTAAAGTATGGTGTAGGGCTAGTTGTGGGTTTCCATTCCGCGCTAGGGTTAGGGTTAGGGAACGGCAAGGCTTAGGGCACAGCTGAGGGTACAGAAACGTGGGAGGGTCAGGCTATGTGCTGACGCACGTTTCAGTGCCAGTGTACGGGCCAGGATTAGGGTACGGAGTAGGGTAAGGTGTAGGGCTGTTGGTGGGTTTCTGTTCCGGGTTAGGGTTAGGGAACGGCAAGGCTTAGGGCACAGGTAAGGGTACTGAAACGAGGGAGAGGCACGCTACGTGCTGACACACGGGTCAGTGCCAGCGTACGCGCCAGAATTAGGGTACGGCGTAGGGTAAGGTGTAGGGCTGGTGGTGGGTTTCTGTTCCAGGGTAGGGTTAGGGTTAGGGATCGGCAAGGCTTAGGGCACAGGTGAGGGTATGGAAACATGGGAGTGGCAGGCTACGTGCTTACACAAGGGTCAGTTCCAGTGTACGGCCCAGGAGTAGGGTACGGCGTAGGGTAAGGTGTAGGGCTGGTGGTGGGTTTCCGTTTCCGGCTAGGGTTAGGGTTAGGGAATGGCAAGGCTTAGGGCACAGGTGAGGGTACAGAAACGTGGGAGGGTCAGGCTACGTGCTGACGCAAGTGTCAGTGCCAGCGTACGGCCCAGGAATAGGGTATGGCGTAGGGTAAAGTGTAGGGTTAGGGTTAGGGAACGGCAAGGCTTAGGGCACAGGTGAGGGTACGGAAACGTGGGAGGGTCAGGCTACATGCTGAAGCACGGGTCAGTGCCAGGGTGTGGACCAGGAGTAGGGTACGGCGTAGGGTAAGGTGTAAGACTGGTGGTGGGTGTCCATTCCGGGGTTTGATTAGGGTTAGGGAACGTCAAGTTTTAGGGCACAGGTGAGGGTACGGAAACGTGGGAGGGTCAGGCTACCTGCTGACGCATGGGTCAGTGCCAGCGTATGGGCCAGGAGTAGGGTACGGCGTAGGGTAAGGTGTAGGGCTGGTGGTGGGTTTCCGTTCTGGGCTAGGGTTAGGGTTAGGGAACGGCAAGGCTAAGGGCACAGGTGAGGGTACGGAAACTTGGGTGAGGCAGGCTACGTGCTGACGCACGGGTCAGTGCCAGCATACAGGCCAGGAGTAGGGTAAGGCATAGGGTATGGTGTAGGGCTGGTGGTGGGTTTCAGTTCAGGGCTAGGGTTAGGGTTAGTGAACGGCAAGGCTTAGGGCACAGGTGAGGGTACAGAAACGTGTTAGGTTCATGGTGCATGTTGATGCATGGAATAGTGTCATCGTACGCATTAGGATTAGGGTACGGCGTACAGTAAGGTGTACGGTTGGCGGTAGGTTTACATTCCGGTGTAGGGTTAGGGATAGCGAATTGCAAGGTATAGGGCACAGGTGATGGTACGGAATTGTGTTAGGTTCAGGGTACGTGTTGACTCACGGGTTAGTGTGAGCGTACGCATGAGGATTAGGGTACCGCATAGAGTAAGGTGTAGGGTTGGTGGTAGGTTTCCGTTCCAGTCTAGGGTTATGTTTAGGGACTGGCAAAGTTTAGGGCACAGGTGAGGGTACGAAACGTGTTAGGGTCAGGGTACGTGTTGATGCACAGGTTAGTGTCAGCATACGAATTAGGATTAGGGTATGGCGTAAGGTAAGGTGTAGGGTTGGTGGTAGTTTTCCGTTCCGGGCTAGGGTTAAGGTAAGGGAACGGCAAGGTTTATGGCAGAGGTGAGGGTACGGAAACGTGTTAGGGTCAGGGTACGTGTTGACGTATGGATTAGGATTAGGGTACGGCTTAGGGTAAGGTGTAGGGCTGATGGTAGGTTTCTGTTCCGGGCTAAGGTTAAGGATAGGCAACGGCAAGGTTTGGGGCACAGCTGAGGGTACGGAAACGTGTTAGTGTCAGGGTACATGTTGACTCACCGGTTAGTGCCAGCGTACGGATTAGGATTAGTGTACCGCGTAGATAAGGTGCACGGTTGGTGGTAGGTTTCCGTTCCAGCCTATGGTTAGGGTTAGGGAAAGTCAAGGTTTCTATTTGTAGGTTTTTTAAGGAAACTCCATACTGTTCTCCATAGTGACTGTATCAATTTACATTCCCAACAATAGTGGAAGAGGGCTCCTTTTGTCCACACCCTCCCCAGAATTTGTTGTCTGTAGATTTTCTGATGATGCTGATTCTAACAGGTGTGAGGTGATACCTCATTGTAGTTTTGATTTGCATTTCTCTAATAATTAGTGCTCTTGAGCAGCTTTTCATGTGCGTCTTAGCCATCTCTGTGTCTTCTTTGAAGAAACGTCTCTTTAGATATTCTGCCCATGTTTGTATTGGGTTGTTTGTTTTTTTAATATTAAGCTGCATGAGCTGTTTATATATATTGGAGATTAAACCTTTGTCCATTGATTCGTTTGCAACTATTTTCGCCCCTTCTGAGGGATGCCTTTTTCCATTCCCGTGTTTTTAACCAAAAAAGAAAGAAAGACAAAGAAGCAGAACACTAATGTGCGTAAAATATGGCTTTTGAAACGGTCGTTTTGAAATATGGACGTCCTTTGAATTTTTTGGTCGATATGTGACCCCAGGATTTGTTTTCAGGGCAGGTGTCATTTACAGGCCTGCAATGATTTTGAATATCAACTGACCTTTAGCGCTGGGATTAAAGCTGCTGTTGTGTGAAACGGCCACAAGGTGGCAGCAGTTCTCTCTTTCAAATCAGGTTATTAGTGCAACAGAGCCTCAATGGAAGTCTTGTTCTAGATTGGAATTTAGAATGGAATGTGCCAGGAGAAAGCCCCTCAAGTTTGTCTCACTACTTCTTGTTCGTGTTTTTAATTTAATTTTTTATTTTTTATTACAGCAAGTTTGATTACAATGCTTGGCTTGTTGCAGGTGTGGAAGATGTGGTTCTTTTACACATATACAGATGTCTGTTCTTCCTGGGATCCTTTGCCCATGTACGTTAAGACAGAATGTTGAGTAGTCCTCTCTTTGTATTCCGTAGGTCTTAGGTGATTATATATGTCACCTGTGTTTGTATATGTCTGTTAACCCCAATATCGTAATGAAACCCATCCTCACACCTTTCCATTGGTGAACCATAAGTTTGTTTAATGAATCTGTGATTGCCCTTCTCCGTGGAAATATCTGCCCTGGTATCCATTTTTAGGTAACACCTATAAGTGATATGATACGATATGTGTCTTTCACTTTCTGACTTACTACAAGTCATGTGATAACCTCTAGGCTCATCTACGGTGCTGCAAATGGCATTGTGTCCTTTTTTTCCTTGGCTTCTATTCTGCTTTAGCGAGGTCCATTTTCAACACTGTGATTCCCTGAGGGTTGTGGATTAGCTGACGTGGGCAGCCTTATCCTGCCGGCCGGCCCTCCCCAGGTGTGCCTGGTTGAGGTCAATATAAACAGCGCTCCAGGCAGCAATAGCCCCTGAAGCTGTGCCTGCCTCCATATTCTTTGCCCCGTGAGCAGTCTCGGGGCTGTGCTGGTGGGAGGGAGTGAGGGGCCACAGCTTTGTTGGTGGCCCGGTGTGAGTGGAGTTCTGCTGGCCTTTCTGCAGGAGTTGCCAAGCTGCCACCTGTAAAGAAGAGGATGTGTCACCCATACCTCCCGCTGGAATTTCTCTCCGGACAGAGGTGAGGAAGGAAAAAATCAGTGGGGGCCGGGACAGGTGGGGTATCTCTGGCAGGACAATGGAAAGCTTCCGGAAGAGTGCCCTGGGCCAGGACCACCCTGGCTGGCCTGGAGGCACCAAGTTGGCCTGTGTTCTCTCGCTGTTGTGGCTCCACGGCCCTTCCTCTAGTCTTTCAAGCCCTTGTACATATTCAGGTGTTTTACCTGGGAAGGGTGGGAACAGTTCAGCAACAGCTGGCCTGGGGCTCAGCTCACCTTTGTTCAGAGATGCCTCGGCTCGGTCCCCCCGCTTTGCAATGAGGAAGCTCCTTGTGTGGGGTGTGGGTTGCTGGCTGTACGGGAGATGATTCCCCACCTCTGAACAATTTCAATATTGTTTACCGTTGGAGCAAGTGCCCTGATAGTGTTTTTCTCTGTATAACTGGTCGGTTCAGGTTTTTCTTCGTTTATGGTTCAAGTTAGCTTTTATTCCTCTTTTATGTATTTATAGATATAAGCATGGAAATAATTTATTCCTATAAATACATCTGTGTGAAGGGAAGAGCTTTTTTCTGTTTTATTTTTAAATTTTATATTTTAACATTTTGAAATTTAATTTTATTTACTTTTTTATACAGCGGGTTATTATTAGTTATGTATTTTATGCATATACATGTATACAGGTCAATCTCAATCTCCCAACTCGTCCCACCACCACCACCCCATGGCTTCCCACACTTGGTGTCCATACGTTTGTTCTCTACCTCTGTGTCTCTATTTCTTCCCTGCAAACCAGTTCATCTGTACCATTTTTTAGGTTCCACATATATGCATTAATATACAATATTTGTTTTCCCCTTTCTGACTTACTTCATTCTGTATGACTGTCTCTAGATCCATCGATGTCTCTACAAATGACCCAGATTCATTCCTTTTTATGGCCGAGTAATATTCCATTTTATATATGTACCCCATCTTTATCCATTCATCTGTCTTTGGGCGTTTAGTTTGCTTCCATTACCTGGCTATTGTAAATAGTGCTGCAATGAACATTGTGGTGAATGTGCCTTTTTGATTTATGGTTTTCTTTGGGTATATGCCCAGAAGTGGAATTGCTGGATCAGATGGTAATTCTATTTCTAGATTTTTTAAGGAAACTCCATAGTGTTCTCCATAGTGACTCTATCAATTTACATTCCCACCAATAGTGGAAGAGGGCTCCTTTTGTCCACACCCTCCCCAGAATTTGTTGTTTGTAGATTTTCTGATGATGCCGATTCTAACAGGTGTGAGGTGATACCTCATTGTAGTTTTGATTTGCATTTCTCTAATAATTAGTGCTCTTGAGCAGCTTCTCATGTGCGCCTTGGCCATCTCTGTGTCTTCTTTGAAGAAACGTCTCTTGAGATCTTCTGCCCATTTCTGTATTGGGAGGATCGTGGGATGGTCAGGCTGTGTGCTGACGCACGTGTCAGTGCCAGCGTAAGGGCCAGGAGTAGGGTACATCATAGGGTAACGTGTAGGGCTGGTGGTGGGTTTCCGTTCCGGGCTAGGGTTAGGGTTAGGGAACGGCAAGGTTTAGGGAACAGGTGAGCATAGGGACACGTGGGAGAGGCAGGCTACGTGCTGACAAACGTGTCAGTGCCAGCGTACGGGTCTGGAGTAAAGTATGGTGTAGGGCTAGTTGTGGCTTTCCATTCCGCGCTAGGGTTAGGGTTAGGGAACGGCAAGGCTTAGGGCACAGCTGAGGGTACAGAAACGTGGGAGGGTCAGGCTATGTGCTGACGCACGTTTCAGTGCCAGTGTATGGGCCAGGATTAGGGTACGGAGTAGGGTAAGGTGTAGGGCTGTTGGTGGGTTTCTGTTCCGGGTTAGGGTTAGGGAACGGCAAGGCTTAGGGCACAGGTAAGGGTACTGAAACGAGGGAGAGGCACGCTACGTGCTGACACACGGGTCAGTGCCAGCGTATGCGCCAGAATTAGGGTACGGCGTAGGGTAAGGTGTAGGGCTGGTGGTGGGTTTCTGTTCCAGGGTAGGGTTAGGGTTAGGGATCGGCAAGGCTTAGGGCACAGGTGAGGGTATGGAAACATGGGAGTGGCAGGCTACGTGCTTACACAAGGGTCAGTTCCAGTGTACGGCCCAGGAGTAGGGTACGGCGTAGGGTAAGGTGTAGGGCTGGTGGTGGGTTTCCGTTTCCGGCTAGGGTTAGGGTTAGGGAATGGCAAGGCTTAGGGCACAGGTGAGGGTACAGAAACGTGGGAGGGTCAGGCTACGTGCTGACGCAAGTGTCAGTGCCAGCGTACGGCCCAGGAATAGGGTATGGCGTAGGGTAAAGTGTAGGGTTAGGGTTAGGGAACGGCAAGGCTTAGGGCACAGGTGAGGGTACGGAAACGTGGGAGGGTCAGGCTACATGCTGAAGCACGGGTCAGTGCCAGGGTGTGGACCAGGAGTAGGGTACGGCGTAGGGTAAGGTGTAAGACTGGTGGTGGGTGTCCATTCCGGGGTTTG
The DNA here is from genome assembly GCF_964165515.1 of Mesoplodon bidens. Lineage (NCBI taxonomy): Eukaryota > Metazoa > Chordata > Mammalia > Artiodactyla > Ziphiidae > Mesoplodon > Mesoplodon bidens. The sequence goes on along the minus strand of NW_027672360.1, from coordinate 241,998 downwards.
ATTAGGGTTAGGGAACGTCAAGTTTTAGGGCACAGGTGAGGATACGGAAACGTGGGAGGGTCAGGCTACCTGCTGACGCATGGGTCAGTGCCAGCGTATGGGCCAGGAGTAGGGTACGGCGTAGTGTAAGGTGTAGGGCTGGTGGTGGGTTTCCGTTCTGGGCTAGGGTTAGGGTTAGGGAACGGCAAGGCTAAGGGCACAGGTGAGGGTACGGAAACTTGGGTGAGGCAGGCTACGTGCTGACGCACGGGTCAGTGCCAGCATACAGGCCAGGAGTAGGGTAAGGCATAGGGTATGGTGTAGGGCTGGTGGTGGGTTTCAGTTCAGGGCTAGGGTTAGGGTTAGTGAACGGCAAGGCTTAGGGCACAGGTGAGGGTACAGAAACGTGTTAGGTTCATGGTGCATGTTGATGCATGGAATAGTGTCATCGTACGCATTAGGATTAGGGTACGGCGTACAGTAAGGTGTACGGTTGGCGGTAGGTTTACATTCCGGTGTAGGGTTAGGGATAGCGAATTGCAAGGTATAGGGCACAGGTGATGGTACGGAATTGTGTTAGGTTCAGGGTACGTGTTGACTCACGGGTTAGTGTGAGCGTACGCATGAGGATTAGGGTACCGCATAGAGTAAGGTGTAGGGTTGGTGGTAGGTTTCCGTTCCAGTCTAGGGTTATGTTTAGGGACTGGCAAAGTTTAGGGCACAGGTGAGGGTACGAAACGTGTTAGGGTCAGGGTACGTGTTGATGCACAGGTTAGTGTCAGCATACGAATTAGGATTAGGGTATGGCGTAAGGTAAGGTGTAGGGTTGGTGGTAGTTTTCCGTTCCGGGCTAGGGTTAAGGTAAGGGAACGGCAAGGTTTATGGCAGAGGTGAGGGTACGGAAACGTGTTAGGGTCAGGGTACGTGTTGACGTATGGATTAGGATTAGGGTACGGCTTAGGGTAAGGTGTAGGGCTGATGGTAGGTTTCTGTTCCGGGCTAAGGTTAAGGATAGGCAACGGCAAGGTTTGGGGCACAGCTGAGGGTACGGAAACGTGTTAGTGTCAGGGTACATGTTGACTCACCGGTTAGTGCCAGCGTACGGATTAGGATTAGTGTACCGCGTAGATAAGGTGCACGGTTGGTGGTAGGTTTCCGTTCCAGCCTATGGTTAGGGTTAGGGAAAGTCAAGGTTTCTATTTGTAGGTTTTTTAAGGAAACTCCATACTGTTCTCCATAGTGACTGTATCAATTTACATTCCCAACAATAGTGGAAGAGGGCTCCTTTTGTCCACACCCTCCCCAGAATTTGTTGTCTGTAGATTTTCTGATGATGCTGATTCTAACAGGTGTGAGGTGATACCTCATTGTAGTTTTGATTTGCATTTCTCTAATAATTAGTGCTCTTGAGCAGCTTTTCATGTGCGTCTTAGCCATCTCTGTGTCTTCTTTGAAGAAACGTCTCTTTAGATATTCTGCCCATGTTTGTATTGGGTTGTTTGTTTTTTTAATATTAAGCTGCATGAGCTGTTTATATATATTGGAGATTAAACCTTTGTCCATTGATTCGTTTGCAACTATTTTCGCCCCTTCTGAGGGATGCCTTTTTCCATTCCCGTGTTTTTAACCAAAAAAGAAAGAAAGACAAAGAAGCAGAACACTAATGTGCGTAAAATATGGCTTTTGAAACGGTCGTTTTGAAATATGGACGTCCTTTGAATTTTTTGGTCGATATGTGACCCCAGGATTTGTTTTCAGGGCAGGTGTCATTTACAGGCCTGCAATGATTTTGAATATCAACTGACCTTTAGCGCTGGGATTAAAGCTGCTGTTGTGTGAAACGGCCACAAGGTGGCAGCAGTTCTCTCTTTCAAATCAGGTTATTAGTGCAACAGAGCCTCAATGGAAGTCTTGTTCTAGATTGGAATTTAGAATGGAATGTGCCAGGAGAAAGCCCCTCAAGTTTGTCTCACTACTTCTTGTTCGTGTTTTTAATTTAATTTTTTATTTTTTATTACAGCAAGTTTGATTACAATGCTTGGCTTGTTGTAGGTGTGGAAGATGTGGTTCTTTTACACATATACAGATGTCTGTTCTTCCTGGGATCCTTTGCCCATGTACGTTAAGACAGAATGTTGAGTAGTCCTCTCTTTGTATTCCGTAGGTCTTAGGTGATTATATATGTCACCTGTGTTTGTATATGTCTGTTAACCCCAATATCGTAATGAAACCCATCCTCACACCTTTCCATTGGTGAACCATAAGTTTGTTTAATGAATCTGTGATTGCCCTTCTCCGTGGAAATATCTGCCCTGGTATCCATTTTTAGGTAACACCTATAAGTGATATGATACGATATGTGTCTTTCACTTTCTGACTTACTACAAGTCATGTGATAACCTCTAGGCTCATCTACGGTGCTGCAAATGGCATTGTGTCCTTTTTTTCCTTGGCTTCTATTCTGCTTTAGCGAGGTCCATTTTCAACACTGTGATTCCCTGAGGGTTGTGGATTAGCTGACGTGGGCAGCCTTATCCTGCCGGCCGGCCCTCCCCAGGTGTGCCTGGTTGAGGTCAATATAAACAGCGCTCCAGGCAGCAATAGCCCCTGAAGCTGTGCCTGCCTCCATATTCTTTGCCCCGTGAGCAGTCTCGGGGCTGTGCTGGTGGGAGGGAGTGAGGGGCCACAGCTTTGTTGGTGGCCCGGTGTGAGTGGAGTTCTGCTGGCCTTTCTGCAGGAGTTGCCAAGCTGCCACCTGTAAAGAAGAGGATGTGTCACCCATACCTCCCGCTGGAATTTCTCTCCGGACAGAGGTGAGGAAGGAAAAAATCAGTGGGGGCCGGGACAGGTGGGGTATCTCTGGCAGGACAATGGAAAGCTTCCGGAAGAGTGCCCTGGGCCAGGACCACCCTGGCTGGCCTGGAGGCACCAAGTTGGCCTGCGTTCTCTCGCTGTTGTGGCTCCACGGCCCTTCCTCTAGTCTTTCAAGCCCTTGTACATATTCAGGTGTTTTACCTGGGAAGGGTGGGAACAGTTCAGCAACAGCTGGCCTGGGGCTCAGCTCACCTTTGTTCAGAGATGCCTCGGCTCGGTCCCCCCGCTTTGCAATGAGGAAGCTCCTTGTGTGGGGTGTGGGTTGCTGGCTGTACGGGAGATGATTCCCCACCTCTGAACAATTTCAATATTGTTTACCGTTGGAGCAAGTGCCCTGATAGTGTTTTTCTCTGTATAACTGGTCGGTTCAGGTTTTTCTTCGTTTATGGTTCAAGTTAGCTTTTATTCCTCTTTTATGTATTTATAGATATAAGCATGGAAATAATTTATTCCTATAAATACATCTGTGTGAAGGGAAGAGCTTTTTTCTGTTTTATTTTTAAATTTTATATTTTAACATTTTGAAATTTAATTTTATTTACTTTTTTATACAGCGGGTTATTATTAGTTATGTATTTTATGCATATACATGTATACAGGTCAATCTCAATCTCCCAACTCGTCCCACCACCACCACCCCATGGCTTCCCACACTTGGTGTCCATACGTTTGTTCTCTACCTCTGTGTCTCTATTTCTTCCCTGCAAACCAGTTCATCTGTACCATTTTTTAGGTTCCACATATATGCATTAATATACAATATTTGTTTTCCCCTTTCTGACTTACTTCATTCTGTATGACTGTCTCTAGATCCATCGATGTCTCTACAAATGACCCAGATTCATTCCTTTTTATGGCCGAGTAATATTCCATTTTATATATGTACCCCATCTTTATCCATTCATCTGTCTTTGGGCGTTTAGTTTGCTTCCATTACCTGGCTATTGTAAATAGTGCTGCAATGAACATTGTGGTGAATGTGCCTTTTTGATTTATGGTTTTCTTTGGGTATATGCCCAGAAGTGGAATTGCTGGATCAGATGGTAATTCTATTTCTAGATTTTTTAAGGAAACTCCATAGTGTTCTCCATAGTGACTCTATCAATTTACATTCCCACCAATAGTGGAAGAGGGCTCCTTTTGTCCACACCCTCCCCAGAATTTGTTGTTTGTAGATTTTCTGATGATGCCGATTCTAACAGGTGTGAGGTGATACCTCATTGTAGTTTTGATTTGCATTTCTCTAATAATTAGTGCTCTTGAGCAGCTTCTCATGTGCGCCTTGGCCATCTCTGTGTCTTCTTTGAAGAAACGTCTCTTGAGATCTTCTGCCCATTTCTGTATTGGGAGGATCGTGGGATGGTCAGGCTGTGTGCTGACGCACGTGTCAGTGCCAGCGTAAGGGCCAGGAGTAGGGTACATCATAGGGTAACGTGTAGGGCTGGTGGTGGGTTTCCGTTCCGGGCTAGGGTTAGGGTTAGGGAACGGCAAGGTTTAGGGAACAGGTGAGCATAGGGACACGTGGGAGAGGCAGGCTACGTGCTGACAAACGTGTCAGTGCCAGCGTACGGGTCTGGAGTAAAGTATGGTGTAGGGCTAGTTGTGGGTTTCCATTCCGCGCTAGGGTTAGGGTTAGGGAACGGCAAGGCTTAGGGCACAGCTGAGGGTACAGAAACGTGGGAGGGTCAGGCTATGTGCTGACGCACGTTTCAGTGCCAGTGTACGGGCCAGGATTAGGGTACGGAGTAGGGTAAGGTGTAGGGCTGTTGGTGGGTTTCTGTTCCGGGTTAGGGTTAGGGAACGGCAAGGCTTAGGGCACAGGTAAGGGTACTGAAACGAGGGAGAGGCACGCTACGTGCTGACACACGGGTCAGTGCCAGCGTACGCGCCAGAATTAGGGTACGGCGTAGGGTAAGGTGTAGGGCTGGTGGTGGGTTTCTGTTCCAGGGTAGGGTTAGGGTTAGGGATCGGCAAGGCTTAGGGCACAGGTGAGGGTATGGAAACATGGGAGTGGCAGGCTACGTGCTTACACAAGGGTCAGTTCCAGTGTACGGCCCAGGAGTAGGGTACGGCGTAGGGTAAGGTGTAGGGCTGGTGGTGGGTTTCCGTTTCCGGCTAGGGTTAGGGTTAGGGAATGGCAAGGCTTAGGGCACAGGTGAGGGTACAGAAACGTGGGAGGGTCAGGCTACGTGCTGACGCAAGTGTCAGTGCCAGCGTACGGCCCAGGAATAGGGTATGGCGTAGGGTAAAGTGTAGGGTTAGGGTTAGGGAACGGCAAGGCTTAGGGCACAGGTGAGGGTACGGAAACGTGGGAGGGTCAGGCTACATGCTGAAGCACGGGTCAGTGCCAGGGTGTGGACCAGGAGTAGGGTACGGCGTAGGGTAAGGTGTAAGACTGGTGGTGGGTGTCCATTCCGGGGTTTGATTAGGGTTAGGGAACGTCAAGTTTTAGGGCACAGGTGAGGGTACGGAAACGTGGGAGGGTCAGGCTACCTGCTGACGCATGGGTCAGTGCCAGCGTATGGGCCAGGAGTAGGGTACGGCGTAGGGTAAGGTGTAGGGCTGGTGGTGGGTTTCCGTTCTGGGCTAGGGTTAGGGTTAGGGAACGGCAAGGCTAAGGGCACAGGTGAGGGTACGGAAACTTGGGTGAGGCAGGCTACGTGCTGACGCACGGGTCAGTGCCAGCATACAGGCCAGGAGTAGGGTAAGGCATAGGGTATGGTGTAGGGCTGGTGGTGGGTTTCAGTTCAGGGCTAGGGTTAGGGTTAGTGAACGGCAAGGCTTAGGGCACAGGTGAGGGTACAGAAACGTGTTAGGTTCATGGTGCATGTTGATGCATGGAATAGTGTCATCGTACGCATTAGGATTAGGGTACGGCGTACAGTAAGGTGTACGGTTGGCGGTAGGTTTACATTCCGGTGTAGGGTTAGGGATAGCGAATTGCAAGGTATAGGGCACAGGTGATGGTACGGAATTGTGTTAGGTTCAGGGTACGTGTTGACTCACGGGTTAGTGTGAGCGTACGCATGAGGATTAGGGTACCGCATAGAGTAAGGTGTAGGGTTGGTGGTAGGTTTCCGTTCCAGTCTAGGGTTATGTTTAGGGACTGGCAAAGTTTAGGGCACAGGTGAGGGTACGAAACGTGTTAGGGTCAGGGTACGTGTTGATGCACAGGTTAGTGTCAGCATACGAATTAGGATTAGGGTATGGCGTAAGGTAAGGTGTAGGGTTGGTGGTAGTTTTCCGTTCCGGGCTAGGGTTAAGGTAAGGGAACGGCAAGGTTTATGGCAGAGGTGAGGGTACGGAAACGTGTTAGGGTCAGGGTACGTGTTGACGTATGGATTAGGATTAGGGTACGGCTTAGGGTAAGGTGTAGGGCTGATGGTAGGTTTCTGTTCCGGGCTAAGGTTAAGGATAGGCAACGGCAAGGTTTGGGGCACAGCTGAGGGTACGGAAACGTGTTAGTGTCAGGGTACATGTTGACTCACCGGTTAGTGCCAGCGTACGGATTAGGATTAGTGTACCGCGTAGATAAGGTGCACGGTTGGTGGTAGGTTTCCGTTCCAGCCTATGGTTAGGGTTAGGGAAAGTCAAGGTTTCTATTTGTAGGTTTTTTAAGGAAACTCCATACTGTTCTCCATAGTGACTGTATCAATTTACATTCCCAACAATAGTGGAAGAGGGCTCCTTTTGTCCACACCCTCCCCAGAATTTGTTGTCTGTAGATTTTCTGATGATGCTGATTCTAACAGGTGTGAGGTGATACCTCATTGTAGTTTTGATTTGCATTTCTCTAATAATTAGTGCTCTTGAGCAGCTTTTCATGTGCGTCTTAGCCATCTCTGTGTCTTCTTTGAAGAAACGTCTCTTTAGATATTCTGCCCATGTTTGTATTGGGTTGTTTGTTTTTTTAATATTAAGCTGCATGAGCTGTTTATATATATTGGAGATTAAACCTTTGTCCATTGATTCGTTTGCAACTATTTTCGCCCCTTCTGAGGGATGCCTTTTTCCATTCCCGTGTTTTTAACCAAAAAAGAAAGAAAGACAAAGAAGCAGAACACTAATGTGCGTAAAATATGGCTTTTGAAACGGTCGTTTTGAAATATGGACGTCCTTTGAATTTTTTGGTCGATATGTGACCCCAGGATTTGTTTTCAGGGCAGGTGTCATTTACAGGCCTGCAATGATTTTGAATATCAACTGACCTTTAGCGCTGGGATTAAAGCTGCTGTTGTGTGAAACGGCCACAAGGTGGCAGCAGTTCTCTCTTTCAAATCAGGTTATTAGTGCAACAGAGCCTCAATGGAAGTCTTGTTCTAGATTGGAATTTAGAATGGAATGTGCCAGGAGAAAGCCCCTCAAGTTTGTCTCACTACTTCTTGTTCGTGTTTTTAATTTAATTTTTTATTTTTTATTACAGCAAGTTTGATTACAATGCTTGGCTTGTTGTAGGTGTGGAAGATGTGGTTCTTTTACACATATACAGATGTCTGTTCTTCCTGGGATCCTTTGCCCATGTACGTTAAGACAGAATGTTGAGTAGTCCTCTCTTTGTATTCCGTAGGTCTTAGGTGATTATATATGTCACCTGTGTTTGTATATGTCTGTTAACCCCAATATCGTAATGAAACCCATCCTCACACCTTTCCATTGGTGAACCATAAGTTTGTTTAATGAATCTGTGATTGCCCTTCTCCGTGGAAATATCTGCCCTGGTATCCATTTTTAGGTAACACCTATAAGTGATATGATACGATATGTGTCTTTCACTTTCTGACTTACTACAAGTCATGTGATAACCTCTAGGCTCATCTACGGTGCTGCAAATGGCATTGTGTCCTTTTTTTCCTTGGCTTCTATTCTGCTTTAGCGAGGTCCATTTTCAACACTGTGATTCCCTGAGGGTTGTGGATTAGCTGACGTGGGCAGCCTTATCCTGCCGGCCGGCCCTCCCCAGGTGTGCCTGGTTGAGGTCAATATAAACAGCGCTCCAGGCAGCAATAGCCCCTGAAGCTGTGCCTGCCTCCATATTCTTTGCCCCGTGAGCAGTCTCGGGGCTGTGCTGGTGGGAGGGAGTGAGGGGCCACAGCTTTGTTGGTGGCCCGGTGTGAGTGGAGTTCTGCTGGCCTTTCTGCAGGAGTTGCCAAGCTGCCACCTGTAAAGAAGAGGATGTGTCACCCATACCTCCCGCTGGAATTTCTCTCCGGACAGAGGTGAGGAAGGAAAAAATCAGTGGGGGCCGGGACAGGTGGGGTATCTCTGGCAGGACAATGGAAAGCTTCCGGAAGAGTGCCCTGGGCCAGGACCACCCTGGCTGGCCTGGAGGCACCAAGTTGGCCTGCGTTCTCTCGCTGTTGTGGCTCCACGGCCCTTCCTCTAGTCTTTCAAGCCCTTGTACATATTCAGGTGTTTTACCTGGGAAGGGTGGGAACAGTTCAGCAACAGCTGGCCTGGGGCTCAGCTCACCTTTGTTCAGAGATGCCTCGGCTCGGTCCCCCCGCTTTGCAATGAGGAAGCTCCTTGTGTGGGGTGTGGGTTGCTGGCTGTACGGGAGATGATTCCCCACCTCTGAACAATTTCAATATTGTTTACCGTTGGAGCAAGTGCCCTGATAGTGTTTTTCTCTGTATAACTGGTCGGTTCAGGTTTTTCTTCGTTTATGGTTCAAGTTAGCTTTTATTCCTCTTTTATGTATTTATAGATATAAGCATGGAAATAATTTATTCCTATAAATACATCTGTGTGAAGGGAAGAGCTTTTTTCTGTTTTATTTTTAAATTTTATATTTTAACATTTTGAAATTTAATTTTATTTACTTTTTTATACAGCGGGTTATTATTAGTTATGTATTTTATGCATATACATGTATACAGGTCAATCTCAATCTCCCAACTCGTCCCACCACCACCACCCCATGGCTTCCCACACTTGGTGTCCATACGTTTGTTCTCTACCTCTGTGTCTCTATTTCTTCCCTGCAAACCAGTTCATCTGTACCATTTTTTAGGTTCCACATATATGCATTAATATACAATATTTGTTTTCCCCTTTCTGACTTACTTCATTCTGTATGACTGTCTCTAGATCCATCGATGTCTCTACAAATGACCCAGATTCATTCCTTTTTATGGCCGAGTAATATTCCATTTTATATATGTACCCCATCTTTATCCATTCATCTGTCTTTGGGCGTTTAGTTTGCTTCCATTACCTGGCTATTGTAAATAGTGCTGCAATGAACATTGTGGTGAATGTGCCTTTTTGATTTATGGTTTTCTTTGGGTATATGCCCAGAAGTGGAATTGCTGGATCAGATGGTAATTCTATTTCTAGATTTTTTAAGGAAACTCCATAGTGTTCTCCATAGTGACTCTATCAATTTACATTCCCACCAATAGTGGAAGAGGGCTCCTTTTGTCCACACCCTCCCCAGAATTTGTTGTTTGTAGATTTTCTGATGATGCCGATTCTAACAGGTGTGAGGTGATACCTCATTGTAGTTTTGATTTGCATTTCTCTAATAATTAGTGCTCTTGAGCAGCTTCTCATGTGCGCCTTGGCCATCTCTGTGTCTTCTTTGAAGAAACGTCTCTTGAGATCTTCTGCCCATTTCCGTATTGGGAGGATCGTGGGATGGTCAGGCTGTGTGCTGACGCACGTGTCAGTGCCAGCGTAAGGGCCAGGAGTAGGGTACATCATAGGGTAACGTGTAGGGCTGGTGGTGGGTGTCCGTTCCGGGCTAGGGTTAGGGTTAGGGAACGGCAAGGTTTAGGGAACAGGTGAGCATAGGGACACGTGGGAGAGGCAGGCTACGTGCTGACAAACGTGTCAGTGCCAGCGTACGGGTCTGGAGTAAAGTATGGTGTAGGGCTAGTTGTGGGTTTCCATTCCGCGCTAGGGTTAGGGTTAGGGAACGGCAAGGCTTAGGGCACAGCTGAGGGTACAGAAACGTGGGAGGGTCAGGCTATGTGCTGACGCACGTTTCAGTGCCAGTGTACGGGCCAGGATTAGGGTACGGAGTAGGGTAAGGTGTAGGGCTGTTGGTGGGTTTCTGTTCCGGGTTAGGGTTAGGGAACGGCAAGGCTTAGGGCACAGGTAAGGGTACTGAAACGAGGGAGAGGCACGCTACGTGCTGACACACGGGTCAGTGCCAGCGTACGCGCCAGAATTAGGGTACGGCGTAGGGTAAGGTGTAGGGCTGGTGGTGGGTTTCTGTTCCAGGGTAGGGTTAGGGTTAGGGATCGGCAAGGCTTAGGGCACAGGTGAGGGTATGGAAACATGGGAGTGGCAGGCTACGTGCTTACACAAGGGTCAGTTCCAGTGTACGGCCCAGGAGTAGGGTACGGCGTAGGGTAAGGTGTAGGGCTGGTGGTGGGTTTCCGTTTCCGGCTAGGGTTAGGGTTAGGGAATGGCAAGGCTTAGGGCACAGGTGAGGGTACAGAAACGTGGGAGGGTCAGGCTACGTGCTGACGCAAGTGTCAGTGCCAGCGTACGGCCCAGGAATAGGGTATGGCGTAGGGTAAAGTGTAGGGTTAGGGTTAGGGAACGGCAAGGCTTAGGGCACAGGTGAGGGTACGGAAACGTGGGAGGGTCAGGCTACATGCTGAAGCACGGGTCAGTGCCAGGGTGTGGACCAGGAGTAGGGTACGGCGTAGGGTAAGGTGTAAGACTGGTGGTGGGTGTCCATTCCGGGGTTTGATTAGGGTTAGGGAACGTCAAGTTTTAGGGCACAGGTGAGGGTACGGAAACGTGGGAGGGTCAGGCTACCTGCTGACGCATGGGTCAGTGCCAGCGTATGGGCCAGGAGTAGGGTACGGCGTAGGGTAAGGTGTAGGGCTGGTGGTGGGTTTCCGTTCTGGGCTAGGGTTAGGGTTAGGGAACGGCAAGGCTAAGGGCACAGGTGAGGGTACGGAAACTTGGGTGAGGCAGGCTACGTGCTGACGCACGGGTCAGTGCCAGCATACAGGCCAGGAGTAGGGTAAGGCATAGGGTATGGTGTAGGGCTGGTGGTGGGTTTCAGTTCAGGGCTAGGGTTAGGGTTAGTGAACGGCAAGGCTTAGGGCACAGGTGAGGGTACAGAAACGTGTTAGGTTCATGGTGCATGTTGATGCATGGAATAGTGTCATCGTACGCATTAGGATTAGGGTACGGCGTACAGTAAGGTGTACGGTTGGCGGTAGGTTTACATTCCGGTGTAGGGTTAGGGATAGCGAATTGCAAGGTATAGGGCACAGGTGATGGTACGGAATTGTGTTAGGTTCAGGGTACGTGTTGACTCACGGGTTAGTGTGAGCGTACGCATGAGGATTAGGGTACCGCATAGAGTAAGGTGTAGGGTTGGTGGTAGGTTTCCGTTCCAGTCTAGGGTTATGTTTAGGGACTGGCAAAGTTTAGGGCACAGGTGAGGGTACGAAACGTGTTAGGGTCAGGGTACGTGTTGATGCACAGGTTAGTGTCAGCATACGAATTAGGATTAGGGTATGGCGTAAGGTAAGGTGTAGGGTTGGTGGTAGTTTTCCGTTCCGGGCTAGGGTTAAGGTAAGGGAACGGCAAGGTTTATGGCAGAGGTGAGGGTACGGAAACGTGTTAGGGTCAGGGTACGTGTTGACGTATGGATTAGGATTAGGGTACGGCTTAGGGTAAGGTGTAGGGCTGATGGTAGGTTTCTGTTCCGGGCTAAGGTTAAGGATAGGCAACGGCAAGGTTTGGGGCACAGCTGAGGGTACGGAAACGTGTTAGTGTCAGGGTACATGTTGACTCACCGGTTAGTGCCAGCGTACGGATTAGGATTAGTGTACCGCGTAGATAAGGTGCACGGTTGGTGGTAGGTTTCCGTTCCAGCCTATGGTTAGGGTTAGGGAAAGTCAAGGTTTCTATTTGTAGGTTTTTTAAGGAAACTCCATACTGTTCTCCATAGTGACTGTATCAATTTACATTCCCAACAATAGTGGAAGAGGGCTCCTTTTGTCCACACCCTCCCCAGAATTTGTTGTCTGTAGATTTTCTGATGATGCTGATTCTAACAGGTGTGAGGTGATACCTCATTGTAGTTTTGATTTGCATTTCTCTAATAATTAGTGCTCTTGAGCAGCTTTTCATGTGCGTCTTAGCCATCTCTGTGTCTTCTTTGAAGAAACGTCTCTTTAGATATTCTGCCCATGTTTGTATTGGGTTGTTTGTTTTTTTAATATTAAGCTGCATGAGCTGTTTATATATATTGGAGATTAAACCTTTGTCCATTGATTCGTTTGCAACTATTTTCGCCCCTTCTGAGGGATGCCTTTTTCCATTCCCGTGTTTTTAACCAAAAAAGAAAGAAAGACAAAGAAGCAGAACACTAATGTGCGTAAAATATGGCTTTTGAAACGGTCGTTTTGAAATATGGACGTCCTTTGAATTTTTTGGTCGATATGTGACCCCAGGATTTGTTTTCAGGGCAGGTGTCATTTACAGGCCTGCAATGATTTTGAATATCAACTGACCTTTAGCGCTGGGATTAAAGCTGCTGTTGTGTGAAACGGCCACAAGGTGGCAGCAGTTCTCTCTTTCAAATCAGGTTATTAGTGCAACAGAGCCTCAATGGAAGTCTTGTTCTAGATTGGAATTTAGAATGGAATGTGCCAGGAGAAAGCCCCTCAAGTTTGTCTCACTACTTCTTGTTCGTGTTTTTAATTTAATTTTTTATTTTTTATTACAGCAAGTTTGATTACAATGCTTGGCTTGTTGTAGGTGTGGAAGATGTGGTTCTTTTACACATATACAGATGTCTGTTCTTCCTGGGATCCTTTGCCCATGTACGTTAAGACAGAATGTTGAGTAGTCCTCTCTTTGTATTCCGTAGGTCTTAGGTGATTATATATGTCACCTGTGTTTGTATATGTCTGTTAACCCCAATATCGTAATGAAACCCATCCTCACACCTTTCCATTGGTGAACCATAAGTTTGTTTAATGAATCTGTGATTGCCCTTCTCCGTGGAAATATCTGCCCTGGTATCCATTTTTAGGTAACACCAATAAGTGATATGATACGCTATGTGTCTTTCACTTTCTGACTTACTACAAGTCATGTGATAACCTCTAGGCTCATCTACGGTGCTGCAAATGGCATTGTGTCCTTTTTTTCCTTGGCTTCTATTCTGCTTTAGCGAGGTCCATTTTCAACACTGTGATTCCCTGAGGGTTGTGGATTAGCTGACGTGGGCAGCCTTATCCTGCCGGCCGGCCCTCCCCAGGTGTGCCTGGTTGAGGTCAATATAAACAGCGCTCCAGGCAGCAATAGCCCCTGAAGCTGTGCCTGCCTCCATATTCTTTGCCCCGTGAGCAGTCTCGGGGCTGTGCTGGTGGGAGGGAGTGAGGGGCCACAGCTTTGTTGGTGGCCCGGTGTGAGTGGAGTTCTGCTGGCCTTTCTGCAGGAGTTGCCAAGCTGCCACCTGTAAAGAAGAGGATGTGTCACCCATACCTCCCGCTGGAATTTCTCTCCGGACAGAGGTGAGGAAGGAAAAAATCAGTGGGGGCCGGGACAGGTGGGGTATCTCTGGCAGGACAATGGGAAGCTTCCGGAAGAGTGCCCTGGGCCAGGACCACCCTGGCTGGCCTGGAGGCACCAAGTTGGCCTGCGTTCTCTCGCTGTTGTGGCTCCACGGCCCTTCCTCTAGTCTTTCAAGCCCTTGTACATATTCAGGTGTTTTCCCTGGGAAGGGTGGGAACAGTTCAGCAACAGCTGGCCTGGGGCTCAGCTCACCTTTGTTCAGAGATGCCTCGGCTCGGTCCCCCCGCTTTGCAATGAGGAAGCTCCTTGTGTGGGGTGTGGGTTGCTGGCTGTACGGGAGATGATTCCCCACCTCTGAACAATTTCAATATTGTTTACCGTTGGAGCAAGTGCCCTGATAGTGTTTTTCTCTGTATAACTGGTCGGTTCAGGTTTTTCTTCGTTTATGGTTCAAGTTAGCTTTTATTCCTCTTTTATGTATTTATAGATATAAGCATGGAAATAATTTATTCCTATAAATACATCTGTGTGAAGGGAAGAGCTTTTTTCTGTTTTATTTTTAAATTTTATATTTTAACATTTTGAAATTTAATTTTATTTACTTTTTTATACAGCGGGTTATTATTAGTTATGTATTTTATGCATATACATGTATACAGGTCAATCTCAATCTCCCAACTCGTCCCACCACCACCACCCCATGGCTTCCCACACTTGGTGTCCATACGTTTGTTCTCTACCTCTGTGTCTCTATTTCTTCCCTGCAAACCAGTTCATCTGTACCATTTTTTAGGTTCCACATATATGCATTAATATACAATATTTGTTTTCCCCTTTCTGACTTACTTCATTCTGTATGACTGTCTCTAGATCCATCGATGTCTCTACAAATGACCCAGATTCATTCCTTTTTATGGCCGAGTAATATTCCATTTTATATATGTACCCCATCTTTATCCATTCATCTGTCTTTGGGCGTTTAGTTTGCTTCCATTACCTGGCTATTGTAAATAGTGCTGCAATGAACATTGTGGTGAATGTGCCTTTTTGATTTATGGTTTTCTTTGGGTATATGCCCAGAAGTGGAATTGCTGGATCAGATGGTAATTCTATTTCTAGATTTTTTAAGGAAACTCCATAGTGTTCTCCATAGTGACTCTATCAATTTACATTCCCACCAATAGTGGAAGAGGGCTCCTTTTGTCCACACCCTCCCCAGAATTTGTTGTTTGTAGATTTTCTGATGATGCCGATTCTAACAGGTGTGAGGTGATACCTCATTGTAGTTTTGATTTGCATTTCTCTAATAATTAGTGCTCTTGAGCAGCTTCTCATGTGCGCCTTGGCCATCTCTGTGTCTTCTTTGAAGAAACGTCTCTTGAGATCTTCTGCCCATTTCCGTATTGGGAGGATCGTGGGATGGTCAGGCTGTGTGCTGACGCACGTGTCAGTGCCAGCGTAAGGGCCAGGAGTAGGGTACATCATAGGGTAACGTGTAGGGCTGGTGGTGGGTGTCCGTTCCGGGCTAGGGTTAGGGTTAGGGAACGGCAAGGTTTAGGGAACAGGTGAGCATAGGGACACGTGGGAGAGGCAGGCTACGTGCTGACAAACGTGTCAGTGCCAGCGTACGGGTCTGGAGTAAAGTATGGTGTAGGGCTAGTTGTGGGTTTCCATTCCGCGCTAGGGTTAGGGTTAGGGAACGGCAAGGCTTAGGGCACAGCTGAGGGTACAGAAACGTGGGAGGGTCAGGCTATGTGCTGACGCACGTTTCAGTGCCAGTGTACGGGCCAGGATTAGGGTACGGAGTAGGGTAAGGTGTAGGGCTGTTGGTGGGTTTCTGTTCCGGGTTAGGGTTAGGGAACGGCAAGGCTTAGGGCACAGGTAAGGGTACTGAAACGAGGGAGAGGCACGCTACGTGCTGACACACGGGTCAGTGCCAGCGTATGCGCCAGAATTAGGGTACGGCGTAGGGTAAGGTGTAGGGCTGGTGGTGGGTTTCTGTTCCAGGGTAGGGTTAGGGTTAGGGATCGGCAAGGCTTAGGGCACAGGTGAGGGTATGGAAACATGGGAGTGGCAGGCTACGTGCTTACACAAGGGTCAGTTCCAGTGTACGGCCCAGGAGTAGGGTACGGCGTAGGGTAAGGTGTAGGGCTGGTGGTGGGTTTCCGTTTCCGGCTAGGGTTAGGGTTAGGGAATGGCAAGGCTTAGGGCACAGGTGAGGGTACAGAAACGTGGGAGGGTCAGGCTACGTGCTGACGCAAGTGTCAGTGCCAGCGTACGGCCCAGGAATAGGGTATGGCGTAGGGTAAAGTGTAGGGTTAGGGTTAGGGAACGGCAAGGCTTAGGGCACAGGTGAGGGTACGGAAACGTGGGAGGGTCAGGCTACATGCTGAAGCACGGGTCAGTGCCAGGGTGTGGACCAGGAGTAGGGTACGGCGTAGGGTAAGGTGTAAGACTGGTGGTGGGTGTCCATTCCGGGGTTTGATTAGGGTTAGGGAACGTCAAGTTTTAGGGCACAGGTGAGGGTACGGAAACGTGGGAGGGTCAGGCTACCTGCTGACGCATGGGTCAGTGCCAGCGTATGGGCCAGGAGTAGGGTACGGCGTAGGGTAAGGTGTAGGGCTGGTGGTGGGTTTCCGTTCTGGGCTAGGGTTAGGGTTAGGGAACGGCAAGGCTAAGGGCACAGGTGAGGGTACGGAAACTTGGGTGAGGCAGGCTACGTGCTGACGCACGGGTCAGTGCCAGCATACAGGCCAGGAGTAGGGTAAGGCATAGGGTATGGTGTAGGGCTGGTGGTGGGTTTCAGTTCAGGGCTAGGGTTAGGGTTAGTGAACGGCAAGGCTTAGGGCACAGGTGAGGGTACAGAAACGTGTTAGGTTCATGGTGCATGTTGATGCATGGAATAGTGTCATCGTACGCATTAGGATTAGGGTACGGCGTACAGTAAGGTGTACGGTTGGCGGTAGGTTTACATTCCGGTGTAGGGTTAGGGATAGCGAATTGCAAGGTATAGGGCACAGGTGATGGTACGGAATTGTGTTAGGTTCAGGGTACGTGTTGACTCACGGGTTAGTGTGAGCGTACGCATGAGGATTAGGGTACCGCATAGAGTAAGGTGTAGGGTTGGTGGTAGGTTTCCGTTCCAGTCTAGGGTTATGTTTAGGGACTGGCAAAGTTTAGGGCACAGGTGAGGGTACGAAACGTGTTAGGGTCAGGGTACGTGTTGATGCACAGGTTAGTGTCAGCATACGAATTAGGATTAGGGTATGGCATAAGGTAAGGTGTAGGGTTGGTGGTAGTTTTCCGTTCCGGGCTAGGGTTAAGGTAAGGGAACGGCAAGGTTTATGGCAGAGGTGAGGGTACGGAAACGTGTTAGGGTCAGGGTACGTGTTGACGTATGGATTAGGATTAGGGTACGGCTTAGGGTAAGGTGTAGGGCTGATGGTAGGTTTCTGTTCCGGGCTAAGGTTAAGGATAGGCAACGGCAAGGTTTGGGGCACAGCTGAGGGTACGGAAACGTGTTAGTGTCAGGGTACATGTTGACTCACCGGTTAGTGCCAGCGTACGGATTAGGATTAGTGTACCGCGTAGATAAGGTGCACGGTTGGTGGTAGGTTTCCGTTCCAGCCTATGGTTAGGGTTAGGGAAAGTCAAGGTTTCTATTTGTAGGTTTTTTAAGGAAACTCCATACTGTTCTCCATAGTGACTGTATCAATTTACATTCCCAACAATAGTGGAAGAGGGCTCCTTTTGTCCACACCCTCCCCAGAATTTGTTGTCTGTAGATTTTCTGATGATGCTGATTCTAACAGGTGTGAGGTGATACCTCATTGTAGTTTTGATTTGCATTTCTCTAATAATTAGTGCTCTTGAGCAGCTTTTCATGTGCGTCTTAGCCATCTCTGTGTCTTCTTTGAAGAAACGTCTCTTTAGATATTCTGCCCATGTTTGTATTGGGTTGTTTGTTTTTTTAATATTAAGCTGCATGAGCTGTTTATATATATTGGAGATTAAACCTTTGTCCATTGATTCGTTTGCAACTATTTTCGCCCCTTCTGAGGGATGCCTTTTTCCATTCCCGTGTTTTTAACCAAAAAAGAAAGAAAGACAAAGAAGCAGAACACTAATGTGCGTAAAATATGGCTTTTGAAACGGTCGTTTTGAAATATGGACGTCCTTTGAATTTTTTGGTCGATATGTGACCCCAGGATTTGTTTTCAGGGCAGGTGTCATTTACAGGCCTGCAATGATTTTGAATATCAACTGACCTTTAGCGCTGGGATTAAAGCTGCTGTTGTGTGAAACGGCCACAAGGTGGCAGCAGTTCTCTCTTTCAAATCAGGTTATTAGTGCAACAGAGCCTCAATGGAAGTCTTGTTCTAGATTGGAATTTAGAATGGAATGTGCCAGGAGAAAGCCCCTCAAGTTTGTCTCACTACTTCTTGTTCGTGTTTTTAATTTAATTTTTTATTTTTTATTACAGCAAGTTTGATTACAATGCTTGGCTTGTTGTAGGTGTGGAAGATGTGGTTCTTTGACACATATACAGATGTCTGTTCTTCCTGGGATCCTTTGCCCATGTACGTTAAGACAGAATGTTGAGTAGTCCTCTCTTTGTATTCCGTAGGTCTTAGGTGATTATATATGTCACCTGTGTTTGTATATGTCTGTTAACCCCAATATCGTAATGAAACCCATCCTCACACCTTTCCATTGGTGAACCATAAGTTTGTTTAATGAATCTGTGATTGCCCTTCTCCGTGGAAATATCTGCCCTGGTATCCATTTTTAGGTAACACCTATAAGTGATATGATACGATATGTGTCTTTCACTTTCTGACTTACTACAAGTCATGTGATAACCTCTAGGCTCATCTACGGTGCTGCAAATGGCATTGTGTCCTTTTTTTCCTTGGCTTCTATTCTGCTTTAGCGAGGTCCATTTTCAACACTGTGATTCCCTGAGGGTTGTGGATTAGCTGACGTGGGCAGCCTTATCCTGCCGGCCGGCCCTCCCCAGGTGTGCCTGGTTGAGGTCAATATAAACAGCGCTCCAGGCAGCAATAGCCCCTGAAGCTGTGCCTGCCTCCATATTCTTTGCCCCGTGAGCAGTCTCGGGGCTGTGCTGGTGGGAGGGAGTGAGGGGCCACAGCTTTGTTGGTGGCCCGGTGTGAGTGGAGTTCTGCTGGCCTTTCTGCAGGAGTTGCCAAGCTGCCACCTGTAAAGAAGAGGATGTGTCACCCATACCTCCCGCTGGAATTTCTCTCCGGACAGAGGTGAGGAAGGAAAAAATCAGTGGGGGCCGGGACAGGTGGGGTATCTCTGGCAGGACAATGGAAAGCTTCCGGAAGAGTGCCCTGGGCCAGGACCACCCTGGCTGGCCTGGAGGCACCAAGTTGGCCTGCGTTCTCTCGCTGTTGTGGCTCCACGGCCCTTCCTCTAGTCTTTCAAGCCCTTGTACATATTCAGGTGTTTTACCTGGGAAGGGTGGGAACAGTTCAGCAACAGCTGGCCTGGGGCTCAGCTCACCTTTGTTCAGAGATGCCTCGGCTCGGTCCCCCCGCTTTGCAATGAGGAAGCTCCTTGTGTGGGGTGTGGGTTGCTGGCTGTACGGGAGATGATTCCCCACCTCTGAACAATTTCAATATTGTTTACCGTTGGAGCAAGTGCCCTGATAGTGTTTTTCTCTGTATAACTGGTCGGTTCAGGTTTTTCTTCGTTTATGGTTCAAGTTAGCTTTTATTCCTCTTTTATGTATTTATAGATATAAGCATGGAAATAATTTATTCCTATAAATACATCTGTGTGAAGGGAAGAGCTTTTTTCTGTTTTATTTTTAAATTTTATATTTTAACATTTTGAAATTTAATTTTATTTACTTTTTTATACAGCGGGTTATTATTAGTTATGTATTTTATGCATATACATGTATACAGGTCAATCTCAATCTCCCAACTCGTCCCACCACCACCACCCCATGGCTTCCCACACTTGGTGTCCATACGTTTGTTCTCTACCTCTGTGTCTCTATTTCTTCCCTGCAAACCAGTTCATCTGTACCATTTTTTAGGTTCCACATATATGCATTAATATACAATATTTGTTTTCCCCTTTCTGACTTACTTCATTCTGTATGACTGTCTCTAGATCCATCGATGTCTCTACAAATGACCCAGATTCATTCCTTTTTATGGCCGAGTAATATTCCATTTTATATATGTACCCCATCTTTATCCATTCATCTGTCTTTGGGCATTTAGTTTGCTTCCATTACCTGGCTATTGTAAATAGTGCTGCAATGAACATTGTGGTGAATGTGCCTTTTTGATTTATGGTTTTCTTTGGGTATATGCCCAGAAGTGGAATTGCTGGATCAGATGGTAATTCTATTTCTAGATTTTTTAAGGAAACTCCATAGTGTTCTCCATAGTGACTCTATCAATTTACATTCCCACCAATAGTGGAAGAGGGCTCCTTTTGTCCACACCCTCCCCAGAATTTGTTGTTTGTAGATTTTCTGATGATGCCGATTCTAACAGGTGTGAGGTGATACCTCATTGTAGTTTTGATTTGCATTTCTCTAATAATTAGTGCTCTTGAGCAGCTTCTCATGTGCGCCTTGGCCATCTCTGTGTCTTCTTTGAAGAAACGTCTCTTGAGATCTTCTGCCCATTTCTGTATTGGGAGGATCGTGGGATGGTCAGGCTGTGTGCTGACGCACGTGTCAGTGCCAGCGTAAGGGCCAGGAGTAGGGTACATCATAGGGTAACGTGTAGGGCTGGTGGTGGGTTTCCGTTCCGGGCTAGGGTTAGGGTTAGGGAACGGCAAGGTTTAGGGAACAGGTGAGCATAGGGACACGTGGGAGAGGCAGGCTACGTGCTGACAAACGTGTCAGTGCCAGCGTACGGGTCTGGAGTAAAGTATGGTGTAGGGCTAGTTGTGGGTTTCCATTCCGCGCTAGGGTTAGGGTTAGGGAACGGCAAGGCTTAGGGCACAGCTGAGGGTACAGAAACGTGGGAGGGTCAGGCTATGTGCTGACGCACGTTTCAGTGCCAGTGTACGGGCCAGGATTAGGGTACGGAGTAGGGTAAGGTGTAGGGCTGTTGGTGGGTTTCTGTTCCGGGTTAGGGTTAGGGAACGGCAAGGCTTAGGGCACAGGTAAGGGTACTGAAACGAGGGAGAGGCACGCTACGTGCTGACACACGGGTCAGTGCCAGCGTACGCGCCAGAATTAGGGTACGGCGTAGGGTAATGTGTAGGGCTGGTGGTGGGTTTCTGTTCCAGGGTAGGGTTAGGGTTAGGGATCGGCAAGGCTTAGGGCACAGGTGAGGGTATGGAAACATGGGAGTGGCAGGCTACGTGCTTACACAAGGGTCAGTTCCAGTGTACGGCCCAGGAGTAGGGTACGGCGTAGGGTAAGGTGTAGGGCTGGTGGTGGGTTTCCGTTTCCGGCTAGGGTTAGGGTTAGGGAATGGCAAGGCTTAGGACACAGGTGAGGGTACAGAAACGTGGGAGGGTCAGGCTACGTGCTGACGCAAGTGTCAGTGCCAGCGTACGGCCCAGGAATAGGGTATGGCGTAGGGTAAAGTGTAGGGTTAGGGTTAGGGAACGGCAAGGCTTAGGGCACAGGTGAGGGTACGGAAACGTGGGAGGGTCAGGCTACATGCTGAAGCACGGGTCAGTGCCAGGGTGTGGACCAGGAGTAGGGTACGGCGTAGGGTAAGGTGTAAGACTGGTGGTGGGTGTCCATTCCGGGGTTTGATTAGGGTTAGGGAACGTCAAGTTTTAGGGCACAGGTGAGGGTACGGAAACGTGGGAGGGTCAGGCTACCTGCTGACGCATGGGTCAGTGCCAGCGTATGGGCCAGGAGTAGGGTACGGCGTAGGGTAAGGTGTAGGGCTGGTGGTGGGTTTCCGTTCTGGGCTAGGGTTAGGGTTAGGGAACGGCAAGGCTAAGGGCACAGGTGAGGGTACGGAAACTTGGGTGAGGCAGGCTACGTGCTGACGCACGGGTCAGTGCCAGCATACAGGCCAGGAGTAGGGTAAGGCATAGGGTATGGTGTAGGGCTGGTGGTGGGTTTCATTTCAGGGCTAGGGTTAGGGTTAGTGAACGGCAAGGCTTAGGGCACAGGTGAGGGTACAGAAACGTGTTAGGTTCATGGTGCATGTTGATGCATGGAATAGTGTCATCGTACGCATTAGGATTAGGGTACGGCGTACAGTAAGGTGTACGGTTGGCGGTAGGTTTACATTCCGGTGTAGGGTTAGAGATAGCGAATTGCAAGGTATAGGGCACAGGTGATGGTACGGAATTGTGTTAGGTTCAGGGTACGTGTTGACTCACGGGTTAGTGTGAGCGTACGCATGAGGATTAGGGTACCGCATAGAGTAAGGTGTAGGGTTGGTGGTAGGTTTCCGTTCCAGTCTAGGGTTATGTTTAGGGACTGGCAAAGTTTAGGGCACAGGTGAGGGTACGAAACGTGTTAGGGTCAGGGTACGTGTTGATGCACAGGTTAGTGTCAGCATACGAATTAGGATTAGGGTATGGCGTAAGGTAAGGTGTAGGGTTGGTGGTAGTTTTCCGTTCCGGGCTAGGGTTAAGGTAAGGGAACGGCAAGGTTTATGGCAGAGGTGAGGGTACGGAAACGTGTTAGGGTCAGGGTACGTGTTGACGTATGGATTAGGATTAGGGTACGGCTTAGGGTAAGGTGTAGGGCTGATGGTAGGTTTCTGTTCCGGGCTAAGGTTAAGGATAGGCAACGGCAAGGTTTGGGGCACAGCTGAGGGTACGGAAACGTGTTAGTGTCAGGGTACATGTTGACTCACCGGTTAGTGCCAGCGTACGGATTAGGATTAGTGTACCGCGTAGATAAGGTGCACGGTTGGTGGTAGGTTTCCGTTCCAGCCTATGGTTAGGGTTAGGGAAAGTCAAGGTTTCTATTTGTAGGTTTTTTAAGGAAACTCCATACTGTTCTCCATAGTGACTGTATCAATTTACATTCCCAACAATAGTGGAAGAGGGCTCCTTTTGTCCACACCCTCCCCAGAATTTGTTGTCTGTAGATTTTCTGATGATGCTGATTCTAACAGGTGTGAGGTGATACCTCATTGTAGTTTTGATTTGCATTTCTCTAATAATTAGTGCTCTTGAGCAGCTTTTCATGTGCGTCTTAGCCATCTCTGTGTCTTCTTTGAAGAAACGTCTCTTTAGATATTCTGCCCATGTTTGTATTGGGTTGTTTGTTTTTTTAATATTAAGCTGCATGAGCTGTTTATATATATTGGAGATTAAACCTTTGTCCATTGATTCGTTTGCAACTATTTTCGCCCCTTCTGAGGGATGCCTTTTTCCATTCCCGTGTTTTTAACCAAAAAAGAAAGAAAGACAAAGAAGCAGAACACTAATGTGCGTAAAATATGGCTTTTGAAACGGTCGTTTTGAAATATGGACGTCCTTTGAATTTTTTGGTCGATATGTGACCCCAGGATTTGTTTTCAGGGCAGGTGTCATTTACAGGCCTGCAATGATTTTGAATATCAACTGACCTTTAGCGCTGGGATTAAAGCTGCTGTTGTGTGAAACGGCCACAAGGTGGCAGCAGTTCTCTCTTTCAAATCAGGTTATTAGTGCAACAGAGCCTCAATGGAAGTCTTGTTCTAGATTGGAATTTAGAATGGAATGTGCCAGGAGAAAGCCCCTCAAGTTTGTCTCACTACTTCTTGTTCGTGTTTTTAATTTAATTTTTTATTTTTTATTACAGCAAGTTTGATTACAATGCTTGGCTTGTTGTAGGTGTGGAAGATGTGGTTCTTTTACACATATACAGATGTCTGTTCTTCCTGGGATCCTTTGCCCATGTACGTTAAGACAGAATGTTGAGTAGTCCTCTCTTTGTATTCCGTAGGTCTTAGGTGATTATATATGTCACCTGTGTTTGTATATGTCTGTTAACCCCAATATCGTAATGAAACCCATCCTCACACCTTTCCATTGGTGAACCATAAGTTTGTTTAATGAATCTGTGATTGCCCTTCTCCGTGGAAATATCTGCCCTGGTATCCATTTTTAGGTAACACCTATAAGTGATATGATACGATATGTGTCTTTCACTTTCTGACTTACTACAAGTCATGTGATAACCTCTAGGCTCATCTACGGTGCTGCAAATGGCATTGTGTCCTTTTTTTCCTTGGCTTCTATTCTGCTTTAGCGAGGTCCATTTTCAACACTGTGATTCCCTGAGGGTTGTGGATTAGCTGACGTGGGCAGCCTTATCCTGCCGGCCGGCCCTCCCCAGGTGTGCCTGGTTGAGGTCAATATAAACAGCGCTCCAGGCAGCAATAGCCCCTGAAGCTGTGCCTGCCTCCATATTCTTTGCCCCGTGAGCAGTCTCGGGGCTGTGCTGGTGGGAGGGAGTGAGGGGCCACAGCTTTGTTGGTGGCCCGGTGTGAGTGGAGTTCTGCTGGCCTTTCTGCAGGAGTTGCCAAGCTGCCACCTGTAAAGAAGAGGATGTGTCACCCATACCTCCCGCTGGAATTTCTCTCCGGACAGAGGTGAGGAAGGAAAAAATCAGTGGGGGCCGGGACAGGTGGGGTATCTCTGGCAGGACAATGGAAAGCTTCCGGAAGAGTGCCCTGGGCCAGGACCACCCTGGCTGGCCTGGAGGCACCAAGTTGGCCTGCGTTCTCTCGCTGTTGTGGCTCCACGGCCCTTCCTCTAGTCTTTCAAGCCCTTGTACATATTCAGGTGTTTTACCTGGGAAGGGTGGGAACAGTTCAGCAACAGCTGGCCTGGGGCTCAGCTCACCTTTGTTCAGAGATGCCTCGGCTCGGTCCCCCCGCTTTGCAATGAGGAAGCTCCTTGTGTGGGGTGTGGGTTGCTGGCTGTACGGGAGATGATTCCCCACCTCTGAACAATTTCAATATTGTTTACCGTTGGAGCAAGTGCCCTGATAGTGTTTTTCTCTGTATAACTGGTCGGTTCAGGTTTTTCTTCGTTTATGGTTCAAGTTAGCTTTTATTCCTCTTTTATGTATTTATAGATATAAGCATGGAAATAATTTATTCCTATAAATACATCTGTGTGAAGGGAAGAGCTTTTTTCTGTTTTATTTTTAAATTTTATATTTTAACATTTTGAAATTTAATTTTATTTACTTTTTTATACAGCGGGTTATTATTAGTTATGTATTTTATGCATATACATGTATACAGGTCAATCTCAATCTCCCAACTCGTCCCACCACCACCACCCCATGGCTTCCCACACTTGGTGTCCATACGTTTGTTCTCTACCTCTGTGTCTCTATTTCTTCCCTGCAAACCAGTTCATCTGTACCATTTTTTAGGTTCCACATATATGCATTAATATACAATATTTGTTTTCCCCTTTCTGACTTACTTCATTCTGTATGACTGTCTCTAGATCCATCGATGTCTCTACAAATGACCCAGATTCATTCCTTTTTATGGCCGAGTAATATTCCATTTTATATATGTACCCCATCTTTATCCATTCATCTGTCTTTGGGCATTTAGTTTGCTTCCATTACCTGGCTATTGTAAATAGTGCTGCAATGAACATTGTGGTGAATGTGCCTTTTTGATTTATGGTTTTCTTTGGGTATATGCCCAGAAGTGGAATTGCTGGATCAGATGGTAATTCTATTTCTAGATTTTTTAAGGAAACTCCATAGTGTTCTCCATAGTGACTCTATCAATTTACATTCCCATCAATAGTGGAAGAGGGCTCCTTTTGTCCACACCCTCCCCAGAATTTGTTGTTTGTAGATTTTCTGATGATGCCGATTCTAACAGGTGTGAGGTGATACCTCATTGTAGTTTTGATTTGCATTTCTCTAATAATTAGTGCTCTTGAGCAGCTTCTCATGTGCGCCTTGGCCATCTCTGTGTCTTCTTTGAAGAAACGTCTCTTGAGATCTTCTGCCCATTTCTGTATTGGGAGGATCGTGGGATGGTCAGGCTGTGTGCTGACGCACGTGTCAGTGCCAGCGTAAGGGCCAGGAGTAGGGTACATCATAGGGTAACGTGTAGGGCTGGTGGTGGGTTTCCGTTCCGGGCTAGGGTTAGGGTTAGGGAACGGCAAGGTTTAGGGAACAGGTGAGCATAGGGACACGTGGGAGAGGCAGGCTACGTGCTGACAAACGTGTCAGTGCCAGCGTACGGGTCTGGAGTAAAGTATGGTGTAGGGCTAGTTGTGGGTTTCCATTCCGCGCTAGGGTTAGGGTTAGGGAACGGCAAGGCTTAGGGCACAGCTGAGGGTACAGAAACGTGGGAGGGTCAGGCTATGTGCTGACGCACGTTTCAGTGCCAGTGTACGGGCCAGGATTAGGGTACGGAGTAGGGTAAGGTGTAGGGCTGTTGGTGGGTTTCTGTTCCGGGTTAGGGTTAGGGAACGGCAAGGCTTAGGGCACAGGTAAGGGTACTGAAACGAGGGAGAGGCACGCTACGTGCTGACACACGGGTCAGTGCCAGCGTACGCGCCAGAATTAGGGTACGGCGTAGGGTAAGGTGTAGGGCTGGTGGTGGGTTTCTGTTCCAGGGTAGGGTTAGGGTTAGGGATCGGCAAGGCTTAGGGCACAGGTGAGGGTATGGAAACATGGGAGTGGCAGGCTACGTGCTTACACAAGGGTCAGTTCCAGTGTACGGCCCAGGAGTAGGGTACGGCGTAGGGTAAGGTGTAGGGCTGGTGGTGGGTTTCCGTTTCCGGCTAGGGTTAGGGTTAGGGAATGGCAAGGCTTAGGGCACAGGTGAGGGTACAGAAACGTGGGAGGGTCAGGCTACGTGCTGACGCAAGTGTCAGTGCCAGCGTACGGCCCAGGAATAGGGTATGGCGTAGGGTAAAGTGTAGGGTTAGGGTTAGGGAACGGCAAGGCTTAGGGCACAGGTGAGGGTACGGAAACGTGGGAGGGTCAGGCTACATGCTGAAGCATGGGTCAGTGCCAGGGTGTGGACCAGGAGTAGGGTACGGCGTAGGGTAAGGTGTAAGACTGGTGGTGGGTGTCCATTCCGGGGTTTGATTAGGGTTAGGGAACGTCAAGTTTTAGGGCACAGGTGAGGGTACGGAAACGTGGGAGGGTCAGGCTACCTGCTGACGCATGGGTCAGTGCCAGCGTATGGGCCAGGAGTAGGGTACGGCGTAGGGTAAGGTGTAGGGCTGGTGGTGGGTTTCCGTTCTGGGCTAGGGTTAGGGTTAGGGAACGGCAAGGCTAAGGGCACAGGTGAGGGTACGGAAACTTGGGTGAGGCAGGCTACGTGCTGACGCACGGGTCAGTGCCAGCATACAGGCCAGGAGTAGGGTAAGGCATAGGGTATGGTGTAGGGCTGGTGGTGGGTTTCAGTTCAGGGCTAGGGTTAGGGTTAGTGAACGGCAAGGCTTAGGGCACAGGTGAGGGTACAGAAACGTGTTAGGTTCATGGTGCATGTTGATGCATGGAATAGTGTCATCGTACGCATTAGGATTAGGGTACGGCGTACAGTAAGGTGTACGGTTGGCGGTAGGTGTACATTCCGGTGTAGGGTTAGGGATAGCGAATTGCAAGGTATAGGGCACAGGTGATGGTACGGAATTGTGTTAGGTTCAGGGTACGTGTTGACTCACGGGTTAGTGTGAGCGTACGCATGAGGATTAGGGTACCGCATAGAGTAAGGTGTAGGGTTGGTGGTAGGTTTCCGTTCCAGTCTAGGGTTATGTTTAGGGACTGGCAAAGTTTAGGGCACAGGTGAGGGTACGAAACGTGTTAGGGTCAGGGTACGTGTTGATGCACAGGTTAGTGTCAGCATACGAATTAGGATTAGGGTATGGCGTAAGGTAAGGTGTAGGGTTGGTGGTAGTTTTCCGTTCCGGGCTAGGGTTAAGGTAAGGGAACGGCAAGGTTTATGGCAGAGGTGAGGGTACGGAAACGTGTTAGGGTCAGGGTACGTGTTGACGTATGGATTAGGATTAGGGTACGGCTTAGGGTAAGGTGTAGGGCTGATGGTAGGTTTCTGTTCCGGGCTAAGGTTAAGGATAGGCAACGGCAAGGTTTGGGGCACAGCTGAGGGTACGGAAACGTGTTAGTGTCAGGGTACATGTTGACTCACCGGTTAGTGCCAGCGTACGGATTAGGATTAGTGTACCGCGTAGATAAGGTGCACGGTTGGTGGTAGGTTTCCGTTCCAGCCTATGGTTAGGGTTAGGGAAAGTCAAGGTTTCTATTTGTAGGTTTTTTAAGGAAACTCCATACTGTTCTCCATAGTGACTGTATCAATTTACATTCCCAACAATAGTGGAAGAGGGCTCCTTTTGTCCACACCCTCCCCAGAATTTGTTGTCTGTAGATTTTCTGATGATGCTGATTCTAACAGGTGTGAGGTGATACCTCATTGTAGTTTTGATTTGCATTTCTCTAATAATTAGTGCTCTTGAGCAGCTTTTCATGTGCGTCTTAGCCATCTCTGTGTCTTCTTTGAAGAAACGTCTCTTTAGATATTCTGCCCATGTTTGTATTGGGTTGTTTGTTTTTTTAATATTAAGCTGCATGAGCTGTTTATATATATTGGAGATTAAACCTTTGTCCATTGATTCGTTTGCAACTATTTTCGCCCCTTCTGAGGGATGCCTTTTTCCATTCCCGTGTTTTTAACCAAAAAAGAAAGAAAGACAAAGAAGCAGAACACTAATGTGCGTAAAATATGGCTTTTGAAACGGTCGTTTTGAAATATGGACCTCCTTTGAATTTTTTGGTCGATATGTGACCCCAGGATTTGTTTTCAGGGCAGGTGTCATTTACAGGCCTGCAATGATTTTGAATATCAACTGACCTTTAGCGCTGGGATTAAAGCTGCTGTTGTGTGAAACGGCCACAAGGTGGCAGCAGTTCTCTCTTTCAAATCAGGTTATTAGTGCAACAGAGCCTCAATGGAAGTCTTGTTCTAGATTGGAATTTAGAATGGAATGTGCCAGGAGAAAGCCCCTCAAGTTTGTCTCACTACTTCTTGTTCGTGTTTTTAATTTATTTTTTTATTTTTTATTACAGCAAGTTTGATTACAATGCTTGGCTTGTTGTAGGTGTGGAAGATGTGGTTCTTTTACACATATACAGATGTCTGTTCTTCCTGGGATCCTTTGCCCATGTACGTTAAGACAGAATGTTGAGTAGTCCTCTCTTTGTATTCCGTAGGTCTTAGGTGATTATATATGTCACCTGTGTTTGTATATGTCTGTTAACCCCAATATCGTAATGAAACCCATCCTCACACCTTTCCATTGGTGAACCATAAGTTTGTTTAATGAATCTGTGATTGCCCTTCTCCGTGGAAATATCTGCCCTGGTATCCATTTTTAGGTAACACCTATAAGTGATATGATACGATATGTGTCTTTCACTTTCTGACTTACTACAAGTCATGTGATAACCTCTAGGCTCATCTACGGTGCTGCAAATGGCATTGTGTCCTTTTTTTCCTTGGCTTCTATTCTGCTTTAGCGAGGTCCATTTTCAACACTGTGATTCCCTGAGGGTTGTGGATTAGCTGACGTGGGCAGCCTTATCCTGCCGGCCGGCCCTCCCCAGGTGTGCCTGGTTGAGGTCAATATAAAGCGCTCCAGGCAGCAATAGCCCCTGAAGCTGTGCCTGCCTCCATATTCTTTGCCCCGTGAGCAGTCTCGGGGCTGTGCTGGTGGGAGGGAGTGAGGGGCCACAGCTTTGTTGGTGGCCCGGTGTGAGTGGAGTTCTGCTGGCCTTTCTGCAGGAGTTGCCAAGCTGCCACCTGTAAAGAAGAGGATGTGTCACCCATACCTCCCGCTGGAATTTCTCTCCGGACAGAGGTGAGGAAGGAAAAAATCAGTGGGGGCCGGGACAGGTGGGGTATCTCTGGCAGGACAATTGAAAGCTTCCGGAAGAGTGCCCTGGGCCAGGACCACCCTGGCTGGCCTGGAGGCACCAAGTTGGCCTGCGTTCTCTCGCTGTTGTGGCTCCACGGCCCTTCCTCTAGTCTTTCAAGCCCTTGTACATATTCAGGTGTTTTACCTGGGAAGGGTGGGAACAGTTCAGCAACAGCTGGCCTGGGGCTCAGCTCACCTTTGTTCAGAGATGCCTCGGCTCGGTCCCCCCGCTTTGCAATGAGGAAGCTCCTTGTGTGGGGTGTGGGTTGCTGGCTGTACGGGAGATGATTCCCCACCTCTGAACAATTTCAATATTGTTTACCGTTGGAGCAAGTGCCCTGATAGTGTTTTTCTCTGTATAACTGGTCGGTTCAGGTTTTTCTTCGTTTATGGTTCAAGTTAGCTTTTATTCCTCTTTTATGTATTTATAGATATAAGCATGGAAATAATTTATTCCTATAAATACATCTGTGTGAAGGGAAGAGCTTTTTTCTGTTTTATTTTTAAATTTTATATTTTAACATTTTGAAATTTAATTTTATTTACTTTTTTATACAGCGGGTTATTATTAGTTATGTATTTTATGCATATACATGTATACAGGTCAATCTCAATCTCCCAACTCGTCCCACCACCACCACCCCATGGCTTCCCACACTTGGTGTCCATACGTTTGTTCTCTACCTCTGTGTCTCTATTTCTTCCCTGCAAACCAGTTCATCTGTACCATTTTTTAGGTTCCACATATATGCATTAATATACAATATTTGTTTTCCCCTTTCTGACTTACTTCATTCTGTATGACTGTCTCTAGATCCATCGATGTCTCTACAAATGACCCAGATTCATTCCTTTTTATGGCCGAGTAATATTCCATTTTATATATGTACCCCATCTTTATCCATTCATCTGTCTTTGGGCATTTAGTTTGCTTCCATTACCTGGCTATTGTAAATAGTGCTGCAATGAACATTGTGGTGAATGTGCCTTTTTGATTTATGGTTTTCTTTGGGTATATGCCCAGAAGTGGAATTGCTGGATCAGATGGTAATTCTATTTCTAGATTTTTTAAGGAAACTCCATAGTGTTCTCCATAGTGACTCTATCAATTTACATTCCCACCAATAGTGGAAGAGGGCTCCTTTTGTCCACACCCTCCCCAGAATTTGTTGTTTGTAGATTTTCTGATGATGCCGATTCTAACAGGTGTGAGGTGATACCTCATTGTAGTTTTGATTTGCATTTCTCTAATAATTAGTGCTCTTGAGCAGCTTCTCATGTGCGCCTTGGCCATCTCTGTGTCTTCTTTGAAGAAACGTCTCTTGAGATCTTCTGCCCATTTCCGTATTGGGAGGATCGTGGGATGGTCAGGCTGTGTGCTGACGCACGTGTCAGTGCCAGCGTAAGGGCCAGGAGTAGGGTACATCATAGGGTAACGTGTAGGGCTGGTGGTGGGTTTCCGTTCCGGGCTAGGGTTAGGGTTAGGGAACGGCAAGGTTTAGGGAACAGGTGAGCATAGGGACACGTGGGAGAGGCAGGCTACGTGCTGACAAACGTGTCAGTGCCAGCGTACGGGTCTGGAGTAAAGTATGGTGTAGGGCTAGTTGTGGGTTTCCATTCCGCGCTAGGGTTAGGGTTAGGGAACGGCAAGGCTTAGGGCACAGCTGAGGGTACAGAAACGTGGGAGGGTCAGGCTATGTGCTGACGCACGTTTCAGTGCCAGTGTACGGGCCAGGATTAGGGTACGGAGTAGGGTAAGGTGTAGGGCTGTTGGTGGGTTTCTGTTCCGGGTTAGGGTTAGGGAACGGCAAGGCTTAGGGCACAGGTAAGGGTACTGAAACGAGGGAGAGGCACGCTACGTGCTGACACACGGGTCAGTGCCAGCGTACGCGCCAGAATTAGGGTACGGCGTAGGGTAAGGTGTAGGGCTGGTGGTGGGTTTCTGTTCCAGGGTAGGGTTAGGGTTAGGGATCGGCAAGGCTTAGGGCACAGGTGAGGGTATGGAAACATGGGAGTGGCAGGCTACGTGCTTACACAAGGGTCAGTTCCAGTGTACGGCCCAGGAGTAGGGTACGGCGTAGGGTAAGGTGTAGGGCTGGTGGTGGGTTTCCGTTTCCGGCTAGGGTTAGGGTTAGGGAATGGCAAGGCTTAGGGCACAGGTGAGGGTACAGAAACGTGGGAGGGTCAGGCTACGTGCTGACGCAAGTGTCAGTGCCAGCGTACGGCCCAGGAATAGGGTATGGCGTAGGGTAAAGTGTAGGGTTAGGGTTAGGGAACGGCAAGGCTTAGGGCACAGGTGAGGGTACGGAAACGTGGGAGGGTCAGGCTACATGCTGAAGCACGGGTCAGTGCCAGGGTGTGGACCAGGAGTAGGGTACGGCGTAGGGTAAGGTGTAAGACTGGTGGTGGGTGTCCATTCCGGGGTTTGATTAGGGTTAGGGAACGTCAAGTTTTAGGGCACAGGTGAGGGTACGGAAACGTGGGAGGGTCAGGCTACCTGCTGACGCATGGGTCAGTGCCAGCGTATGGGCCAGGAGTAGGGTACGGCGTAGGGTAAGGTGTAGGGCTGGTGGTGGGTTTCCGTTCTGGGCTAGGGTTAGGGTTAGGGAACGGCAAGGCTAAGGGCACAGGTGAGGGTACGGAAACTTGGGTGAGGCAGGCTACGTGCTGACGCACGGGTCAGTGCCAGCATACAGGCCAGGAGTAGGGTAAGGCATAGGGTATGGTGTAGGGCTGGTGGTGGGTTTCAGTTCAGGGCTAGGGTTAGGGTTAGTGAACGGCAAGGCTTAGGGCACAGGTGAGGGTACAGAAACGTGTTAGGTTCATGGTGCATGTTGATGCATGGAATAGTGTCATCGTACGCATTAGGATTAGGGTACGGCGTACAGTAAGGTGTACGGTTGGCGGTAGGTTTACATTCCGGTGTAGGGTTAGGGATAGCGAATTGCAAGGTATAGGGCACAGGTGATGGTACGGAATTGTGTTAGGTTCAGGGTACGTGTTGACTCACGGGTTAGTGTGAGCGTACACATGAGGATTAGGGTACCGCATAGAGTAAGGTGTAGGGTTGGTGGTAGGTTTCCGTTCCAGTCTAGGGTTATGTTTAGGGACTGGCAAAGTTTAGGGCACAGGTGAGGGTACGAAACGTGTTAGGGTCAGGGTACGTGTTGATGCACAGGTTAGTGTCAGCATACGAATTAGGATTAGGGTATGGCGTAAGGTAAGGTGTAGGGTTGGTGGTAGTTTTCCGTTCCGGGCTAGGGTTAAGGTAAGGGAACGGCAAGGTTTATGGCAGAGGTGAGGGTACGGAAACGTGTTAGGGTCAGGGTACGTGTTGACGTATGGATTAGGATTAGGGTACGGCTTAGGGTAAGGTGTAGGGCTGATGGTAGGTTTCTGTTCCGGGCTAAGGTTAAGGATAGGCAACGGCAAGGTTTGGGGCACAGCTGAGGGTACGGAAACGTGTTAGTGTCAGGGTACATGTTGACTCACCGGTTAGTGCCAGCGTACGGATTAGGATTAGTGTACCGCGTAGATAAGGTGCACGGTTGGTGGTAGGTTTCCGTTCCAGCCTATGGTTAGGGTTAGGGAAAGTCAAGGTTTCTATTTGTAGGTTTTTTAAGGAAACTCCATACTGTTCTCCATAGTGACTGTATCAATTTACATTCCCAACAATAGTGGAAGAGGGCTCCTTTTGTCCACACCCTCCCCAGAATTTGTTGTCTGTAGATTTTCTGATGATGCTGATTCTAACAGGTGTGAGGTGATACCTCATTGTAGTTTTGATTTGCATTTCTCTAATAATTAGTGCTCTTGAGCAGCTTTTCATGTGCGTCTTAGCCATCTCTGTGTCTTCTTTGAAGAAACGTCTCTTTAGATATTCTGCCCATGTTTGTATTGGGTTGTTTGTTTTTTTAATATTAAGCTGCATGAGCTGTTTATATATATTGGAGATTAAACCTTTGTCCATTGATTCGTTTGCAACTATTTTCGCCCCTTCTGAGGGATGCCTTTTTCCATTCCCGTGTTTTTAACCAAAAAAGAAAGAAAGACAAAGAAGCAGAACACTAATGTGCGTAAAATATGGCTTTTGAAACGGTCGTTTTGAAATATGGACGTCCTTTGAATTTTTTGGTCGATATGTGACCCCAGGATTTGTTTTCAGGGCAGGTGTCATTTACAGGCCTGCAATGATTTTGAATATCAACTGACCTTTAGCGCTGGGATTAAAGCTGCTGTTGTGTGAAACGGCCACAAGGTGGCAGCAGTTCTCTCTTTCAAATCAGGTTATTAGTGCAACAGAGCCTCAATGGAAGTCTTGTTCTAGATTGGAATTTAGAATGGAATGTGCCAGGAGAAAGCCCCTCAAGTTTGTCTCACTACTTCTTGTTCGTGTTTTTAATTTAATTTTTTATTTTTTATTACAGCAAGTTTGATTACAATGCTTGGCTTGTTGTAGGTGTGGAAGATGTGGTTCTTTTACACATATACAGATGTCTGTTCTTCCTGGGATCCTTTGCCCATGTACGTTAAGACAGAATGTTGAGTAGTCCTCTCTTTGTATTCCGTAGGTCTTAGGTGATTATATATGTCACCTGTGTTTGTATATGTCTGTTAACCCCAATATCGTAATGAAACCCATCCTCACACCTTTCCATTGGTGAACCATAAGTTTGTTTAATGAATCTGTGATTGCCCTTCTCCGTGGAAATATCTGCCCTGGTATCCATTTTTAGGTAACACCTATAAGTGATATGATACGATATGTGTCTTTCACTTTCTGACTTACTACAAGTCATGTGATAACCTCTAGGCTCATCTACGGTGCTGCAAATGGCATTGTGTCCTTTTTTTCCTTGGCTTCTATTCTGCTTTAGCGAGGTCCATTTTCAACACTGTGATTCCCTGAGGGTTGTGGATTAGCTGACGTGGGCAGCCTTATCCTGCCGGCCGGCCCTCCCCAGGTGTGCCTGGTTGAGGTCAATATAAAGCGCTCCAGGCAGCAATAGCCCCTGAAGCTGTGCCTGCCTCCATATTCTTTGCCCCGTGAGCAGTCTCGGGGCTGTGCTGGTGGGAGGGAGTGAGGGGCCACAGCTTTGTTGGTGGCCCGGTGTGAGTGGAGTTCTGCTGGCCTTTCTGCAGGAGTTGCCAAGCTGCCACCTGTAAAGAAGAGGATGTGTCACCCATACCTCCCGCTGGAATTTCTCTCCGGACAGAGGTGAGGAAGGAAAAAATCAGTGGGGGCCGGGACAGGTGGGGTATCTCTGGCAGGACAATTGAAAGCTTCCGGAAGAGTGCCCTGGGCCAGGACCACCCTGGCTGGCCTGGAGGCACCAAGTTGGCCTGCGTTCTCTCGCTGTTGTGGCTCCACGGCCCTTCCTCTAGTCTTTCAAGCCCTTGTACATATTCAGGTGTTTTACCTGGGAAGGGTGGGAACAGTTCAGCAACAGCTGGCCTGGGGCTCAGCTCACCTTTGTTCAGAGATGCCTCGGCTCGGTCCCCCCGCTTTGCAATGAGGAAGCTCCTTGTGTGGGGTGTGGGTTGCTGGCTGTACGGGAGATGATTCCCCACCTCTGAACAATTTCAATATTGTTTACCGTTGGAGCAAGTGCCCTGATAGTGTTTTTCTCTGTATAACTGGTCGGTTCAGGTTTTTCTTCGTTTATGGTTCAAGTTAGCTTTTATTCCTCTTTTATGTATTTATAGATATAAGCATGGAAATAATTTATTCCTATAAATACATCTGTGTGAAGGGAAGAGCTTTTTTCTGTTTTATTTTTAAATTTTATATTTTAACATTTTGAAATTTAATTTTATTTACTTTTTTATACAGCGGGTTATTATTAGTTATGTATTTTATGCATATACATGTATACAGGTCAATCTCAATCTCCCAACTCGTCCCACCACCACCACCCCATGGCTTCCCACACTTGGTGTCCATACGTTTGTTCTCTACCTCTGTGTCTCTATTTCTTCCCTACAAACCAGTTCATCTGTACCATTTTTTAGGTTCCACATATATGCATTAATATACAATATTTGTTTTCCCCTTTCTGACTTACTTCATTCTGTATGACTGTCTCTAGATCCATCGATGTCTCTACAAATGACCCAGATTCATTCCTTTTTATGGCCGAGTAATATTCCATTTTATATATGTACCCCATCTTTATCCATTCATCTGTCTTTGGGCATTTAGTTTGCTTCCATTACCTGGCTATTGTAAATAGTGCTGCAATGAACATTGTGGTGAATGTGCCTTTTTGATTTATGGTTTTCTTTGGGTATATGCCCAGAAGTGGAATTGCTGGATCAGATGGTAATTCTATTTCTAGATTTTTTAAGGAAACTCCATAGTGTTCTCCATAGTGACTCTATCAATTTACATTCCCACCAATAGTGGAAGAGGGCTCCTTTTGTCCACACCCTCCCCAGAATTTGTTGTTTGTAGATTTTCTGATGATGCCGATTCTAACAGGTGTGAGGTGATACCTCATTGTAGTTTTGATTTGCATTTCTCTAATAATTAGTGCTCTTGAGCAGCTTCTCATGTGCGCCTTGGCCATCTCTGTGTCTTCTTTGAAGAAACGTCTCTTGAGATCTTCTGCCCATTTCCGTATTGGGAGGATCGTGGGATGGTCAGGCTGTGTGCTGACGCACGTGTCAGTGCCAGCGTAAGGGCCAGGAGTAGGGTACATCATAGGGTAACGTGTAGGGCTGGTGGTGGGTTTCCGTTCCGGGCTAGGGTTAGGGTTAGGGAACGGCAAGGTTTAGGGAACAGGTGAGCATAGGGACACGTGGGAGAGGCAGGCTACGTGCTGACAAACGTGTCAGTGCCAGCGTACGGGTCTGGAGTAAAGTATGGTGTAGGGCTAGTTGTGGGTTTCCATTCCGCGCTAGGGTTAGGGTTAGGGAACGGCAAGGCTTAGGGCACAGCTGAGGGTACAGAAACGTGGGAGGGTCAGGCTATGTGCTGACGCACGTTTCAGTGCCAGTGTACGGGCCAGGATTAGGGTACGGAGTAGGGTAAGGTGTAGGGCTGTTGGTGGGTTTCTGTTCCGGGTTAGGGTTAGGGAACGGCAAGGCTTAGGGCACAGGTAAGGGTACTGAAACGAGGGAGAGGCACGCTACGTGCTGACACACGGGTCAGTGCCAGCGTACGCGCCAGAATTAGGGTACGGCGTAGGGTAAGGTGTAGGGCTGGTGGTGGGTTTCTGTTCCAGGGTAGGGTTAGGGTTAGGGATCGGCAAGGCTTAGGGCACAGGTGAGGGTATGGAAACATGGGAGTGGCAGGCTACGTGCTTACACAAGGGTCAGTTCCAGTGTACGGCCCAGGAGTAGGGTACGGCGTAGGGTAAGGTGTAGGGCTGGTGGTGGGTTTCCGTTTCCGGCTAGGGTTAGGGTTAGGGAATGGCAAGGCTTAGGGCACAGGTGAGGGTACAGAAACGTGGGAGGGTCAGGCTACGTGCTGACGCAAGTGTCAGTGCCAGCGTACGGCCCAGGAATAGGGTATGGCGTAGGGTAAAGTGTAGGGTTAGGGTTAGGGAACGGCAAGGCTTAGGGCACAGGTGAGGGTACGGAAACGTGGGAGGGTCAGGCTACATGCTGAAGCACGGGTCAGTGCCAGGGTGTGGACCAGGAGTAGGGTACGGCGTAGGGTAAGGTGTAAGACTGGTGGTGGGTGTCCATTCCGGGGTTTGATTAGGGTTAGGGAACGTCAAGTTTTAGGGCACAGGTGAGGGTACGGAAACGTGGGAGGGTCAGGCTACCTGCTGACGCATGGGTCAGTGCCAGCGTATGGGCCAGGAGTAGGGTACGGCGTAGGGTAAGGTGTAGGGCTGGTGGTGGGTTTCCGTTCTGGGCTAGGGTTAGGGTTAGGGAACGGCAAGGCTAAGGGCACAGGTGAGGGTACGGAAACTTGGGTGAGGCAGGCTACGTGCTGACGCACGGGTCAGTGCCAGCATACAGGCCAGGAGTAGGGTAAGGCATAGGGTATGGTGTAGGGCTGGTGGTGGGTTTCAGTTCAGGGCTAGGGTTAGGGTTAGTGAACGGCAAGGCTTAGGGCACAGGTGAGGGTACAGAAACGTGTTAGGTTCATGGTGCATGTTGATGCATGGAATAGTGTCATCGTACGCATTAGGATTAGGGTACGGCGTACAGTAAGGTGTACGGTTGGCGGTAGGTTTACATTCCGGTGTAGGGTTAGGGATAGCGAATTGCAAGGTATAGGGCACAGGTGATGGTACGGAATTGTGTTAGGTTCAGGGTACGTGTTGACTCACGGGTTAGTGTGAGCGTACGCATGAGGATTAGGGTACCGCATAGAGTAAGGTGTAGGGTTGGTGGTAGGTTTCCGTTCCAGTCTAGGGTTATGTTTAGGGACTGGCAAAGTTTAGGGCACAGGTGAGGGTACGAAACGTGTTAGGGTCAGGGTACGTGTTGATGCACAGGTTAGTGTCAGCATACGAATTAGGATTAGGGTATGGCGTAAGGTAAGGTGTAGGGTTGGTGGTAGTTTTCCGTTCCGGGCTAGGGTTAAGGTAAGGGAACGGCAAGGTTTATGGCAGAGGTGAGGGTACGGAAACGTGTTAGGGTCAGGGTACGTGTTGACGTATGGATTAGGATTAGGGTACGGCTTAGGGTAAGGTGTAGGGCTGATGGTAGGTTTCTGTTCCGGGCTAAGGTTAAGGATAGGCAACGGCAAGGTTTGGGGCACAGCTGAGGGTACGGAAACGTGTTAGTGTCAGGGTACATGTTGACTCACCGGTTAGTGCCAGCGTACGGATTAGGATTAGTGTACCGCGTAGATAAGGTGCACGGTTGGTGGTAGGTTTCCGTTCCAGCCTATGGTTAGGGTTAGGGAAAGTCAAGGTTTCTATTTGTAGGTTTTTTAAGGAAACTCCATACTGTTCTCCATAGTGACTGTATCAATTTACATTCCCAACAATAGTGGAAGAGGGCTCCTTTTGTCCACACCCTCCCCAGAATTTGTTGTCTGTAGATTTTCTGATGATGCTGATTCTAACAGGTGTGAGGTGATACCTCATTGTAGTTTTGATTTGCATTTCTCTAATAATTAGTGCTCTTGAGCAGCTTTTCATGTGCGTCTTAGCCATCTCTGTGTCTTCTTTGAAGAAACGTCTCTTTAGATATTCTGCCCATGTTTGTATTGGGTTGTTTGTTTTTTTAATATTAAGCTGCAGGAGCTGTTTATATATATTGGAGATTAAACCTTTGTCCATTGATTCGTTTGCAACTATTTTCGCCCCTTCTGAGGGATGCCTTTTTCCATTCCCGTGTTTTTAACCAAAAAAGAAAGAAAGACAAAGAAGCAGAACACTAATGTGCGTAAAATATGGCTTTTGAAACGGTCGTTTTGAAATATGGACGTCCTTTGAATTTTTTGGTCGATATGTGACCCCAGGATTTGTTTTCAGGGCAGGTGTCATTTACAGGCCTGCAATGATTTTGAATATCAACTGACCTTTAGCGCTGGGATTAAAGCTGCTGTTGTGTGAAACGGCCACAAGGTGGCAGCAGTTCTCTCTTTCAAATCAGGTTATTAGTGCAACAGAGCCTCAATGGAAGTCTTGTTCTAGATTGGAATTTAGAATGGAATGTGCCAGGAGAAAGCCCCTCAAGTTTGTCTCACTACTTCTTGTTCGTGTTTTTAATTTAATTTTTTATTTTTTATTACAGCAAGTTTGATTACAATGCTTGGCTTGTTGTAGGTGTGGAAGATGTGGTTCTTTTACACATATACAGATGTCTGTTCTTCCTGGGATCCTTTGCCCATGTACGTTAAGACAGAATGTTGAGTAGTCCTCTCTTTGTATTCCGTAGGTCTTAGGTGATTATATATGTCACCTGTGTTTGTATATGTCTGTTAACCCCAATATCGTAATGAAACCCATCCTCACACCTTTCCATTGGTGAACCATAAGTTTGTTTAATGAATCTGTGATTGCCCTTCTCCGTGGAAATATCTGCCCTGGTATCCATTTTTAGGTAACACCTATAAGTGATATGATACGATATGTGTCTTTCACTTTCTGACTTACTACAAGTCATGTGATAACCTCTAGGCTCATCTACGGTGCTGCAAATGGCATTGTGTCCTTTTTTTCCTTGGCTTCTATTCTGCTTTAGCGAGGTCCATTTTCAACACTGTGATTCCCTGAGGGTTGTGGATTAGCTGACGTGGGCAGCCTTATCCTGCCGGCCGGCCCTCCCCAGGTGTGCCTGGTTGAGGTCAATATAAACAGCGCTCCAGGCAGCAATAGCCCCTGAAGCTGTGCCTGCCTCCATATTCTTTGCCCCGTGAGCAGTCTCGGGGCTGTGCTGGTGGGAGGGAGTGAGGGGCCACAGCTTTGTTGGTGGCCCGGTGTGAGTGGAGTTCTGCTGGCCTTTCTGCAGGAGTTGCCAAGCTGCCACCTGTAAAGAAGAGGATGTGTCACCCATACCTCCCGCTGGAATTTCTCTCCGGACAGAGGTGAGGAAGGAAAAAATCAGTGGGGGCCGGGACAGGTGGGGTATCTCTGGCAGGACAATGGAAAGCTTCCGGAAGAGTGCCCTGGGCCAGGACCACCCTGGCTGGCCTGGAGGCACCAAGTTGGCCTGCGTTCTCTCGCTGTTGTGGCTCCACGGCCCTTCCTCTAGTCTTTCAAGCCCTTGTACATATTCAGGTGTTTTACCTGGGAAGGGTGGGAACAGTTCAGCAACAGCTGGCCTGGGGCTCAGCTCACCTTTGTTCAGAGATGCCTCGGCTCGGTCCCCCCGCTTTGCAATGAGGAAGCTCCTTGTGTGGGGTGTGGGTTGCTGGCTGTACGGGAGATGATTCCCCACCTCTGAACAATTTCAATATTGTTTACCGTTGGAGCAAGTGCCCTGATAGTGTTTTTCTCTGTATAACTGGTCGGTTCAGGTTTTTCTTCGTTTATGGTTCAAGTTAGCTTTTATTCCTCTTTTATGTATTTATAGATATAAGCATGGAAATAATTTATTCCTATAAATACATCTGTGTGAAGGGAAGAGCTTTTTTCTGTTTTATTTTTAAATTTTATATTTTAACATTTTGAAATTTAATTTTATTTACTTTTTTATACAGCGGGTTATTATTAGTTATGTATTTTATGCATATACATGTATACAGGTCAATCTCAATCTCCCAACTCGTCCCACCACCACCACCCCATGGCTTCCCACACTTGGTGTCCATACGTTTGTTCTCTACCTCTGTGTCTCTATTTCTTCCCTGCAAACCAGTTCATCTGTACCATTTTTTAGGTTCCACATATATGCATTAATATACAATATTTGTTTTCCCCTTTCTGACTTACTTCATTCTGTATGACTGTCTCTAGATCCATCGATGTCTCTACAAATGACCCAGATTCATTCCTTTTTATGGCCGAGTAATATTCCATTTTATATATGTACCCCATCTTTATCCATTCATCTGTCTTTGGGCATTTAGTTTGCTTCCATTACCTGGCTATTGTAAATAGTGCTGCAATGAACATTGTGGTGAATGTGCCTTTTTGATTTATGGTTTTCTTTGGGTATATGCCCAGAAGTGGAATTGCTGGATCAGATGGTAATTCTATTTCTAGATTTTTTAAGGAAACTCCATAGTGTTCTCCATAGTGACTCTATCAATTTACATTCCCACCAATAGTGGAAGAGGGCTCCTTTTGTCCACACCCTCCCCAGAATTTGTTGTTTGTAGATTTTCTGATGATGCCGATTCTAACAGGTGTGAGGTGATACCTCATTGTAGTTTTGATTTGCATTTCTCTAATAATTAGTGCTCTTGAGCAGCTTCTCATGTGCGCCTTGGCCATCTCTGTGTCTTCTTTGAAGAAACGTCTCTTGAGATCTTCTGCCCATTTCTGTATTGGGAGGATCGTGGGATGGTCAGGCTGTGTGCTGACGCACGTGTCAGTGCCAGCGTAAGGGCCAGGAGTAGGGTACATCATAGGGTAACGTGTAGGGCTGGTGGTGGGTTTCCGTTCCGGGCTAGGGTTAGGGTTAGGGAACGGCAAGGTTTAGGGAACAGGTGAGCATAGGGACACGTGGGAGAGGCAGGCTACGTGCTGACAAACGTGTCAGTGCCAGCGTACGGGTCTGGAGTAAAGTATGGTGTAGGGCTAGTTGTGGGTTTCCATTCCGCGCTAGGGTTAGGGTTAGGGAACGGCAAGGCTTAGGGCACAGCTGAGGGTACAGAAACGTGGGAGGGTCAGGCTATGTGCTGACGCACGTTTCAGTGCCAGTGTACGGGCCAGGATTAGGGTACGGAGTAGGGTAAGGTGTAGGGCTGTTGGTGGGTTTCTGTTCCGGGTTAGGGTTAGGGAACGGCAAGGCTTAGGGCACAGGTAAGGGTACTGAAACGAGGGAGAGGCACGCTACGTGCTGACACACGGGTCAGTGCCAGCGTACGCGCCAGAATTAGGGTACGGCGTAGGGTAAGGTGTAGGGCTGGTGGTGGGTTTCTGTTCCAGGGTAGGGTTAGGGTTAGGGATCGGCAAGGCTTAGGGCACAGGTGAGGGTATGGAAACATGGGAGTGGCAGGCTACGTGCTTACACAAGGGTCAGTTCCAGTGTACGGCCCAGGAGTAGGGTACGGCGTAGGGTAAGGTGTAGGGCTGGTGGTGGGTTTCCGTTTCCGGCTAGGGTTAGGGTTAGGGAATGGCAAGGCTTAG
The DNA here is from genome assembly GCF_964165515.1 of Mesoplodon bidens. Taxonomy (NCBI): domain Eukaryota; kingdom Metazoa; phylum Chordata; class Mammalia; order Artiodactyla; family Ziphiidae; genus Mesoplodon; species Mesoplodon bidens. The sequence goes on along the minus strand of NW_027672360.1, from coordinate 200,062 downwards.
GGCACAGGTGAGGGTACAGAAACGTGGGAGGGTCAGGCTACGTGCTGACGCAAGTGTCAGTGCCAGCGTACGGCCCAGGAATAGGGTATGGCGTAGGGTAAAGTGTAGGGTTAGGGTTAGGGAACGGCAAGGCTTAGGGCACAGGTGAGGGTACGGAAACGTGGGAGGGTCAGGCTACATGCTGAAGCACGGGTCAGTGCCAGGGTGTGGACCAGGAGTAGGGTACGGCGTAGGGTAAGGTGTAAGACTGGTGGTGGGTGTCCATTCCGGGGTTTGATTAGGGTTAGGGAACGTCAAGTTTTAGGGCACAGGTGAGGGTACGGAAACGTGGGAGGGTCAGGCTACCTGCTGACGCATGGGTCAGTGCCAGCGTATGGGCCAGGAGTAGGGTACGGCGTAGGGTAAGGTGTAGGGCTGGTGGTGGGTTTCCGTTCTGGGCTAGGGTTAGGGTTAGGGAACGGCAAGGCTAAGGGCACAGGTGAGGGTACGGAAACTTGGGTGAGGCAGGCTACGTGCTGACGCACGGGTCAGTGCCAGCATACAGGCCAGGAGTAGGGTAAGGCATAGGGTATGGTGTAGGGCTGGTGGTGGGTTTCAGTTCAGGGCTAGGGTTAGGGTTAGTGAACGGCAAGGCTTAGGGCACAGGTGAGGGTACAGAAACGTGTTAGGTTCATGGTGCATGTTGATGCATGGAATAGTGTCATCGTACGCATTAGGATTAGGGTACGGCGTACAGTAAGGTGTACGGATGGCGGTAGGTTTACATTCCGGTGTAGGGTTAGGGATAGCGAATTGCAAGGTATAGGGCACAGGTGATGGTACGGAATTGTGTTAGGTTCAGGGTACGTGTTGACTCACGGGTTAGTGTGAGCGTACGCATGAGGATTAGGGTACCGCATAGAGTAAGGTGTAGGGTTGGTGGTAGGTTTCCGTTCCAGTCTAGGGTTATGTTTAGGGACTGGCAAAGTTTAGGGCACAGGTGAGGGTACGAAACGTGTTAGGGTCAGGGTACGTGTTGATGCACAGGTTAGTGTCAGCATACGAATTAGGATTAGGGTATGGCGTAAGGTAAGGTGTAGCGTTGGTGGTAGTTTTCCGTTCCGGGCTAGGGTTAAGGTAAGGGAACGGCAAGGTTTATGGCAGAGGTGAGGGTACGGAAACGTGTTAGGGTCAGGGTACGTGTTGACGTATGGATTAGGATTAGGGTACGGCTTAGGGTAAGGTGTAGGGCTGATGGTAGGTTTCTGTTCCGGGCTAAGGTTAAGGATAGGCAACGGCAAGGTTTGGGGCACAGCTGAGGGTACGGAAACGTGTTAGTGTCAGGGTACATGTTGACTCACCGGTTAGTGCCAGCGTACGGATTAGGATTAGTGTACCGCGTAGATAAGGTGCACGGTTGGTGGTAGGTTTCCGTTCCAGCCTATGGTTAGGGTTAGGGAAAGTCAAGGTTTCTATTTGTAGGTTTTTTAAGGAAACTCCATACTGTTCTCCATAGTGACTGTATCAATTTACATTCCCAACAATAGTGGAAGAGGGCTCCTTTTGTCCACACCCTCCCCAGAATTTGTTGTCTGTAGATTTTCTGATGATGCTGATTCTAACAGGTGTGAGGTGATACCTCATTGTAGTTTTGATTTGCATTTCTCTAATAATTAGTGCTCTTGAGCAGCTTTTCATGTGCGTCTTAGCCATCTCTGTGTCTTCTTTGAAGAAACGTCTCTTTAGATATTCTGCCCATGTTTGTATTGGGTTGTTTGTTTTTTTAATATTAAGCTGCATGAGCTGTTTATATATATTGGAGATTAAACCTTTGTCCATTGATTCGTTTGCAACTATTTTCGCCCCTTCTGAGGGATGCCTTTTTCCATTCCCGTGTTTTTAACCAAAAAAGAAAGAAAGACAAAGAAGCAGAACACTAATGTGCGTAAAATATGGCTTTTGAAACGGTCGTTTTGAAATATGGACGTCCTTTGAATTTTTTGGTCGATATGTGACCCCAGGATTTGTTTTCAGGGCAGGTGTCATTTACAGGCCTGCAATGATTTTGAATATCAACTGACCTTTAGCGCTGGGATTAAAGCTGCTGTTGTGTGAAACGGCCACAAGGTGGCAGCAGTTCTCTCTTTCAAATCAGGTTATTAGTGCAACAGAGCCTCAATGGAAGTCTTGTTCTAGATTGGAATTTAGAATGGAATGTGCCAGGAGAAAGCCCCTCAAGTTTGTCTCACTACTTCTTGTTCGTGTTTTTAATTTATTTTTTTATTTTTTATTACAGCAAGTTTGATTACAATGCTTGGCTTGTTGTAGGTGTGGAAGATGTGGTTCTTTTACACATATACAGATGTCTGTTCTTCCTGGGATCCTTTGCCCATGTACGTTAAGACAGAATGTTGAGTAGTCCTCTCTTTGTATTCCGTAGGTCTTAGGTGATTATATATGTCACCTGTGTTTGTATATGTCTGTTAACCCCAATATCGTAATGAAACCCATCCTCACACCTTTCCATTGGTGAACCATAAGTTTGTTTAATGAATCTGTGATTGCCCTTCTCCGTGGAAATATCTGCCCTGGTATCCATTTTTAGGTAACACCTATAAGTGATATGATACGATATGTGTCTTTCACTTTCTGACTTACTACAAGTCATGTGATAACCTCTAGGCTCATCTACGGTGCTGCAAATGGCATTGTGTCCTTTTTTTCCTTGGCTTCTATTCTGCTTTAGCGAGGTCCATTTTCAACACTGTGATTCCCTGAGGGTTGTGGATTAGCTGACGTGGGCAGCCTTATCCTGCCGGCCGGCCCTCCCCAGGTGTGCCTGGTTGAGGTCAATATAAACAGCGCTCCAGGCAGCAATAGCCCCTGAAGCTGTGCCTGCCTCCATATTCTTTGCCCCGTGAGCAGTCTCGGGGCTGTGCTGGTGGGAGGGAGTGAGGGGCCACAGCTTTGTTGGTGGCCCGGTGTGAGTGGAGTTCTGCTGGCCTTTCTGCAGGAGTTGCCAAGCTGCCACCTGTAAAGAAGAGGATGTGTCACCCATACCTCCCGCTGGAATTTCTCTCCGGACAGAGGTGAGGAAGGAAAAAATCAGTGGGGGCCGGGACAGGTGGGGTATCTCTGGCAGGACAATGGAAAGCTTCCGGAAGAGTGCCCTGGGCCAGGACCACCCTGGCTGGCCTGGAGGCACCAAGTTGGCCTGCGTTCTCTCGCTGTTGTGGCTCCACGGCCCTTCCTCTAGTCTTTCAAGCCCTTGTACATATTCAGGTGTTTTACCTGGGAAGGGTGGGAACAGTTCAGCAACAGCTGGCCTGGGGCTCAGCTCACCTTTGTTCAGAGATGCCTCGGCTCGGTCCCCCCGCTTTGCAATGAGGAAGCTCCTTGTGTGGGGTGTGGGTTGCTGGCTGTACGGGAGATGATTCCCCACCTCTGAACAATTTCAATATTGTTTACCGTTGGAGCAAGTGCCCTGATAGTGTTTTTCTCTGTATAACTGGTCGGTTCAGGTTTTTCTTCGTTTATGGTTCAAGTTAGCTTTTATTCCTCTTTTATGTATTTATAGATATAAGCATGGAAATAATTTATTCCTATAAATACATCTGTGTGAAGGGAAGAGCTTTTTTCTGTTTTATTTTTAAATTTTATATTTTAACATTTTGAAATTTAATTTTATTTACTTTTTTATACAGCGGGTTATTATTAGTTATGTATTTTATGCATATACATGTATACAGGTCAATCTCAATCTCCCAACTCGTCCCACCACCACCACCCCATGGCTTCCCACACTTGGTGTCCATACGTTTGTTCTCTACCTCTGTGTCTCTATTTCTTCCCTGCAAACCAGTTCATCTGTACCATTTTTTAGGTTCCACATATATGCATTAATATACAATATTTGTTTTCCCCTTTCTGACTTACTTCATTCTGTATGACTGTCTCTAGATCCATCGATGTCTCTACAAATGACCCAGATTCATTCCTTTTTATGGCCGAGTAATATTCCATTTTATATATGTACCCCATCTTTATCCATTCATCTGTCTTTGGGCATTTAGTTTGCTTCCATTACCTGGCTATTGTAAATAGTGCTGCAATGAACATTGTGGTGAATGTGCCTTTTTGATTTATGGTTTTCTTTGGGTATATGCCCAGAAGTGGAATTGCTGGATCAGATGGTAATTCTATTTCTAGATTTTTTAAGGAAACTCCATAGTGTTCTCCATAGTGACTCTATCAATTTACATTCCCACCAATAGTGGAAGAGGGCTCCTTTTGTCCACACCCTCCCCAGAATTTGTTGTTTGTAGATTTTCTGATGATGCCGATTCTAACAGGTGTGAGGTGATACCTCATTGTAGTTTTGATTTGCATTTCTCTAATAATTAGTGCTCTTGAGCAGCTTCTCATGTGCGCCTTGGCCATCTCTGTGTCTTCTTTGAAGAAACGTCTCTTGAGATCTTCTGCCCATTTCTGTATTGGGAGGATCGTGGGATGGTCAGGCTGTGTGCTGACGCACGTGTCAGTGCCAGCGTAAGGGCCAGGAGTAGGGTACATCATAGGGTAACGTGTAGGGCTGGTGGTGGGTTTCTGTTCCGGGCTAGGGTTAGGGTTAGGGAACGGCAAGGTTTAGGGAACAGGTGAGCATAGGGACACGTGGGAGAGGCAGGCTACGTGCTGACAAACGTGTCAGTGCCAGCGTACGGGTCTGGAGTAAAGTATGGTGTAGGGCTAGTTGTGGGTTTCCATTCCGCGCTAGGGTTAGGGTTAGGGAACGGCAAGGCTTAGGGCACAGCTGAGGGTACAGAAACGTGGGAGGGTCAGGCTATGTGCTGACGCACGTTTCAGTGCCAGTGTACGGGCCAGGATTAGGGTACGGAGTAGGGTAAGGTGTAGGGCTGTTGGTGGGTTTCTGTTCCGGGTTAGGGTTAGGGAACGGCAAGGCTTAGGGCACAGGTAAGGGTACTGAAACGAGGGAGAGGCACGCTACGTGCTGACACACGGGTCAGTGCCAGCGTACGCGCCAGAATTAGGGTACGGCGTAGGGTAAGGTGTAGGGCTGGTGGTGGGTTTCTGTTCCAGGGTAGGGTTAGGGTTAGGGATCGGCAAGGCTTAGGGCACAGGTGAGGGTATGGAAACATGGGAGTGGCAGGCTACGTGCTTACACAAGGGTCAGTTCCAGTGTACGGCCCAGGAGTAGGGTACGGCGTAGGGTAAGGTGTAGGGCTGGTGGTGGGTTTCCGTTTCCGGCTAGGGTTAGGGTTAGGGAATGGCAAGGCTTAGGGCACAGGTGAGGGTACAGAAACGTGGGAGGGTCAGGCTACGTGCTGACGCAAGTGTCAGTGCCAGCGTACGGCCCAGGAATAGGGTATGGCGTAGGGTAAAGTGTAGGGTTAGGGTTAGGGAACGGCAAGGCTTAGGGCACAGGTGAGGGTACGGAAACGTGGGAGGGTCAGGCTACATGCTGAAGCACGGGTCAGTGCCAGGGTGTGGACCAGGAGTAGGGTACGGCGTAGGGTAAGGTGTAAGACTGGTGGTGGGTGTCCATTCCGGGGTTTGATTAGGGTTAGGGAACGTCAAGTTTTAGGGCACAGGTGAGGGTACGGAAACGTGGGAGGGTCAGGCTACCTGCTGACGCATGGGTCAGTGCCAGCGTATGGGCCAGGAGTAGGGTACGGCGTAGGGTAAGGTGTAGGGCTGGTGGTGGGTTTCCGTTCTGGGCTAGGGTTAGGGTTAGGGAACGGCAAGGCTAAGGGCACAGGTGAGGGTACGGAAACTTGGGTGAGGCAGGCTACGTGCTGACGCACGGGTCAGTGCCAGCATACAGGCCAGGAGTAGGGTAAGGCATAGGGTATGGTGTAGGGCTGGTGGTGGGTTTCAGTTCAGGGCTAGGGTTAGGGTTAGTGAACGGCAAGGCTTAGGGCACAGGTGAGGGTACAGAAACGTGTTAGGTTCATGGTGCATGTTGATGCATGGAATAGTGTCATCGTACGCATTAGGATTAGGGTACGGCGTACAGTAAGGTGTACGGATGGCGGTAGGTTTACATTCCGGTGTAGGGTTAGGGATAGCGAATTGCAAGGTATAGGGCACAGGTGATGGTACGGAATTGTGTTAGGTTCAGGGTACGTGTTGACTCACGGGTTAGTGTGAGCGTACGCATGAGGATTAGGGTACCGCATAGAGTAAGGTGTAGGGTTGGTGGTAGGTTTCCGTTCCAGTCTAGGGTTATGTTTAGGGACTGGCAAAGTTTAGGGCACAGGTGAGGGTACGAAACGTGTTAGGGTCAGGGTACGTGTTGATGCACAGGTTAGTGTCAGCATACGAATTAGGATTAGGGTATGGCGTAAGGTAAGGTGTAGGGTTGGTGGTAGTTTTCCGTTCCGGGCTAGGGTTAAGGTAAGGGAACGGCAAGGTTTATGGCAGAGGTGAGGGTACGGAAACGTGTTAGGGTCAGGGTACGTGTTGACGTATGGATTAGGATTAGGGTACGGCTTAGGGTAAGGTGTAGGGCTGATGGTAGGTTTCTGTTCCGGGCTAAGGTTAAGGATAGGCAACGGCAAGGTTTGGGGCACAGCTGAGGGTACGGAAACGTGTTAGTGTCAGGGTACATGTTGACTCACCGGTTAGTGCCAGCGTACGGATTAGGATTAGTGTACCGCGTAGATAAGGTGCACGGTTGGTGGTAGGTTTCCGTTCCAGCCTATGGTTAGGGTTAGGGAAAGTCAAGGTTTCTATTTGTAGGTTTTTTAAGGAAACTCCATACTGTTCTCCATAGTGACTGTATCAATTTACATTCCCAACAATAGTGGAAGAGGGCTCCTTTTGTCCACACCCTCCCCAGAATTTGTTGTCTGTAGATTTTCTGATGATGCTGATTCTAACAGGTGTGAGGTGATACCTCATTGTAGTTTTGATTTGCATTTCTCTAATAATTAGTGCTCTTGAGCAGCTTTTCATGTGCGTCTTAGCCATCTCTGTGTCTTCTTTGAAGAAACGTCTCTTTAGATATTCTGCCCATGTTTGTATTGGGTTGTTTGTTTTTTTAATATTAAGCTGCAGGAGCTGTTTATATATATTGGAGATTAAACCTTTGTCCATTGATTCGTTTGCAACTATTTTCGCCCCTTCTGAGGGATGCCTTTTTCCATTCCCGTGTTTTTAACCAAAAAAGAAAGAAAGACAAAGAAGCAGAACACTAATGTGCGTAAAATATGGCTTTTGAAACGGTCGTTTTGAAATATGGACGTCCTTTGAATTTTTTGGTCGATATGTGACCCCAGGATTTGTTTTCAGGGCAGGTGTCATTTACAGGCCTGCAATGATTTTGAATATCAACTGACCTTTAGCGCTGGGATTAAAGCTGCTGTTGTGTGAAACGGCCACAAGGTGGCAGCAGTTCTCTCTTTCAAATCAGGTTATTAGTGCAACAGAGCCTCAATGGAAGTCTTGTTCTAGATTGGAATTTAGAATGGAATGTGCCAGGAGAAAGCCCCTCAAGTTTGTCTCACTACTTCTTGTTCGTGTTTTTAATTTAATTTTTTATTTTTTATTACAGCAAGTTTGATTACAATGCTTGGCTTGTTGTAGGTGTGGAAGATGTGGTTCTTTTACACATATACAGATGTCTGTTCTTCCTGGGATCCTTTGCCCATGTACGTTAAGACAGAATGTTGAGTAGTCCTCTCTTTGTATTCCGTAGGTCTTAGGTGATTATATATGTCACCTGTGTTTGTATATGTCTGTTAACCCCAATATCGTAATGAAACCCATCCTCACACCTTTCCATTGGTGAACCATAAGTTTGTTTAATGAATCTGTGATTGCCCTTCTCCGTGGAAATATCTGCCCTGGTATCCATTTTTAGGTAACACCTATAAGTGATATGATACGATATGTGTCTTTCACTTTCTGACTTACTACAAGTCATGTGATAACCTCTAGGCTCATCTACGGTGCTGCAAATGGCATTGTGTCCTTTTTTTCCTTGGCTTCTATTCTGCTTTAGCGAGGTCCATTTTCAACACTGTGATTCCCTGAGGGTTGTGGATTAGCTGACGTGGGCAGCCTTATCCTGCCGGCCGGCCCTCCCCAGGTGTGCCTGGTTGAGGTCAATATAAACAGCGCTCCAGGCAGCAATAGCCCCTGAAGCTGTGCCTGCCTCCATATTCTTTGACCCGTGAGCAGTCTCGGGGCTGTGCTGGTGGGAGGGAGTGAGGGGCCACAGCTTTGTTGGTGGCCCGGTGTGAGTGGAGTTCTGCTGGCCTTTCTGCAGGAGTTGCCAAGCTGCCACCTGTAAAGAAGAGGATGTGTCACCCATACCTCCCGCTGGAATTTCTCTCCGGACAGAGGTGAGGAAGGAAAAAATCAGTGGGGGCCGGGACAGGTGGGGTATCTCTGGCAGGACAATGGAAAGCTTCCGGAAGAGTGCCCTGGGCCAGGACCACCCTGGCTGGCCTGGAGGCACCAAGTTGGCCTGCGTTCTCTCGCTGTTGTGGCTCCACGGCCCTTCCTCTAGTCTTTCAAGCCCTTGTACATATTCAGGTGTTTTACCTGGGAAGGGTGGGAACAGTTCAGCAACAGCTGGCCTGGGGCTCAGCTCACCTTTGTTCAGAGATGCCTCGGCTCGGTCCCCCCGCTTTGCAATGAGGAAGCTCCTTGTGTGGGGTGTGGGTTGCTGGCTGTACGGGAGATGATTCCCCACCTCTGAACAATTTCAATATTGTTTACCGTTGGAGCAAGTGCCCTGATAGTGTTTTTCTCTGTATAACTGGTCGGTTCAGGTTTTTCTTCGTTTATGGTTCAAGTTAGCTTTTATTCCTCTTTTATGTATTTATAGATATAAGCATGGAAATAATTTATTCCTATAAATACATCTGTGTGAAGGGAAGAGCTTTTTTCTGTTTTATTTTTAAATTTTATATTTTAACATTTTGAAATTTAATTTTATTTACTTTTTTATACAGTGGGTTATTATTAGTTATGTATTTTATGCATATACATGTATACAGGCCAATCTCAATCTCCCAACTCGTCCCACCACCACCACCCCATGGCTTCCCACACTTGGTGTCCATACGTTTGTTCTCTACCTCTGTGTCTCTATTTCTTCCCTGCAAACCAGTTCATCTGTACCATTTTTTAGGTTCCACATATATGCATTAATATACAATATTTGTTTTCCCCTTTCTGACTTACTTCATTCTGTATGACTGTCTCTAGATCCATCGATGTCTCTACAAATGACCCAGATTCATTCCTTTTTATGGCCGAGTAATATTCCATTTTATATATGTACCCCATCTTTATCCATTCATCTGTCTTTGGGCATTTAGTTTGCTTCCATTACCTGGCTATTGTAAATAGTGCTGCAATGAACATTGTGGTGAATGTGCCTTTTTGATTTATGGTTTTCTTTGGGTATATGCCCAGAAGTGGAATTGCTGGATCAGATGGTAATTCTATTTCTAGATTTTTTAAGGAAACTCCATAGTGTTCTCCATAGTGACTCTATCAATTTACATTCCCACCAATAGTGGAAGAGGGCTCCTTTTGTCCACACCCTCCCCAGAATTTGTTGTTTGTAGATTTTCTGATGATGCCGATTCTAACAGTTGTGAGGTGATACCTCATTGTAGTTTTGATTTGCATTTCTCTAATAATTAGTGCTCTTGAGCAGCTTCTCATGTGCGCCTTGGCCATCTCTGTGTCTTCTTTGAAGAAACGTCTCTTGAGATCTTCTGCCCATTTCTGTATTGGGAGGATCGTGGGATGGTCAGGCTGTGTGCTGACGCACGTGTCAGTGCCAGCGTAAGGGCCAGGAGTAGGGTACATCATAGGGTAACGTGTAGGGCTGGTGGTGGGTTTCCGTTCCGGGCTAGGGTTAGGGTTAGGGAACGGCAAGGTTTAGGGAACAGGTGAGCATAGGGACACGTGGGAGAGGCAGGCTACGTGCTGACAAACGTGTCAGTGCCAGCGTACGGGTCTGGAGTAAAGTATGGTGTAGGGCTAGTTGTGGGTTTCCATTCCGCGCTAGGGTTAGGGTTAGGGAACGGCAAGGCTTAGGGCACAGCTGAGGGTACAGAAACGTGGGAGGGTCAGGCTACGTGCTGACGCACGTTTCAGTGCCAGTGTACGGGCCAGGATTAGGGTACGGAGTAGGGTAAGGTGTAGGGCTGTTGGTGGGTTTCTGTTCCGGGTTAGGGTTAGGGAACGGCAAGGCTTAGGGCACAGGTAAGGGTACTGAAACGAGGGAGAGGCACGCTACGTGCTGACACACGGGTCAGTGCCAGCGTACGCGCCAGAATTAGGGTACGGCGTAGGGTAAGGTGTAGGGCTGGTGGTGGGTTTCTGTTCCAGGGTAGGGTTAGGGTTAGGGATCGGCAAGGCTTAGGGCACAGGTGAGGGTATGGAAACATGGGAGTGGCAGGCTACGTGCTTACACAAGGGTCAGTTCCAGTGTACGGCCCAGGAGTAGGGTACGGCGTAGGGTAAGGTGTAGGGCTGGTGGTGGGTTTCCGTTTCCGGCTAGGGTTAGGGTTAGGGAATGGCAAGGCTTAGGGCACAGGTGAGGGTACAGAAACGTGGGAGGGTCAGGCTACGTGCTGACGCAAGTGTCAGTGCCAGCGTACGGCCCAGGAATAGGGTATGGCGTAGGGTAAAGTGTAGGGTTAGGGTTAGGGAACGGCAAGGCTTAGGGCACAGGTGAGGGTACGGAAACGTGGGAGGGTCAGGCTACATGCTGAAGCACGGGTCAGTGCCAGGGTGTGGACCAGGAGTAGGGTACGGCGTAGGGTAAGGTGTAAGACTGGTGGTGGGTGTCCATTCCGGGGTTTGATTAGGGTTAGGGAACGTCAAGTTTTAGGGCACAGGTGAGGGTACGGAAACGTGGGAGGGTCAGGCTACCTGCTGACGCATGGGTCAGTGCCAGCGTATGGGCCAGGAGTAGGGTACGGCGTAGGGTAAGGTGTAGGGCTGGTGGTGGGTTTCCGTTCTGGGCTAGGGTTAGGGTTAGGGAACGGCAAGGCTAAGGGCACAGGTGAGGTTACGGAAACTTGGGTGAGGCAGGCTACGTGCTGACGCACGGGTCAGTGCCAGCATACAGGCCAGGAGTAGGGTAAGGCATAGGGTATGGTGTAGGGCTGGTGGTGGGTTTCAGTTCAGGGCTAGGGTTAGGGTTAGTGAACGGCAAGGCTTAGGGCACAGGTGAGGGTACAGAAACGTGTTAGGTTCATGGTGCATGTTGATGCATGGAATAGTGTCATCGTACGCATTAGGATTAGGGTACGGCGTACAGTAAGGTGTACGGATGGCGGTAGGTTTACATTCTGGTGTAGGGTTAGGGATAGCGAATTGCAAGGTATAGGGCACAGGTGATGGTACGGAATTGTGTTAGGTTCAGGGTACATGTTGACTCACGGGTTAGTGTGAGCGTACGCATGAGGATTAGGGTACCGCATAGAGTAAGGTGTAGGGTTGGTGGTAGGTTTCCGTTCCAGTCTAGGGTTATGTTTAGGGACTGGCAAAGTTTAGGGCACAGGTGAGGGTACGAAACGTGTTAGGGTCAGGGTACGTGTTGATGCACAGGTTAGTGTCAGCATACGAATTAGGATTAGGGTATGGCGTAAGGTAAGGTGTAGGGTTGGTGGTAGTTTTCCGTTCCGGGCTAGGGTTAAGGTAAGGGAACGGCAAGGTTTATGGCAGAGGTGAGGGTACGGAAACGTGTTAGGGTCAGGGTACGTGTTGACGTATGGATTAGGATTAGGGTACGGCTTAGGGTAAGGTGTAGGGCTGATGGTAGGTTTCTGTTCCGGGCTAAGGTTAAGGATAGGCAACGGCAAGGTTTGGGGCACAGCTGAGGGTACGGAAACGTGTTAGTGTCAGGGTACATGTTGACTCACCGGTTAGTGCCAGCGTACGGATTAGGATTAGTGTACCGCGTAGATAAGGTGCACGGTTGGTGGTAGGTTTCCGTTCCAGCCTATGGTTAGGGTTAGGGAAAGTCAAGGTTTCTATTTGTAGGTTTTTTAAGGAAACTCCATACTGTTCTCCATAGTGACTGTATCAATTTACATTCCCAACAATAGTGGAAGAGGGCTCCTTTTGTCCACACCCTCCCCAGAATTTGTTGTCTGTAGATTTTCTGATGATGCTGATTCTAACAGGTGTGAGGTGATACCTCATTGTAGTTTTGATTTGCATTTCTCTAATAATTAGTGCTCTTGAGCAGCTTTTCATGTGCGTCTTAGCCATCTCTGTGTCTTCTTTGAAGAAACGTCTCTAGATATTCTGCCCATGTTTGTATTGGGTTGTTTGTTTTTTTAATATTAAGCTGCATGAGCTGTTTATATATATTGGAGATTAAACCTTTGTCCATTGATTCGTTTGCAACTATTTTCGCCCCTTCTGAGGGATGCCTTTTTCCATTCCCGTGTTTTTAACCAAAAAAGAAAGAAAGACAAAGAAGCAGAACACTAATGTGCGTAAAATATGGCTTTTGAAACGGTCGTTTTGAAATATGGACGTCCTTTGAATTTTTTGGTCGATATGTGACCCCAGGATTTGTTTTCAGGGCAGGTGTCATTTACAGGCCTGCAATGATTTTGAATATCAACTGACCTTTAGCGCTGGGATTAAAGCTGCTGTTGTGTGAAACGGCCACAAGGTGGCAGCAGTTCTCTCTTTCAAATCAGGTTATTAGTGCAACAGAGCCTCAATGGAAGTCTTGTTCTAGATTGGAATTTAGAATGGAATGTGCCAGGAGAAAGCCCCTCAAGTTTGTCTCACTACTTCTTGTTCGTGTTTTTAATTTAATTTTTTATTTTTTATTACAGCAAGTTTGATTACAATGCTTGGCTTGTTGTAGGTGTGGAAGATGTGGTTCTTTTACACATATACAGATGTCTGTTCTTCCTGGGATCCTTTGCCCATGTACATTAAGACAGAATGTTGAGTAGTCCTCTCTTTGTATTCCGTAGGTCTTAGGTGATTATATATGTCACCTGTGTTTGTATATGTCTGTTAACCCCAATATCGTAATGAAACCCATCCTCACACCTTTCCATTGGTGAACCATAAGTTTGTTTAATGAATCTGTGATTGCCCTTCTCCGTGGAAATATCTGCCCTGGTATCCATTTTTAGGTAACACCTATAAGTGATATGATACGCTATGTGTCTTTCACTTTCTGACTTACTACAAGTCATGTGATAACCTCTAGGCTCATCTACGGTGCTGCAAATGGCATTGTGTCCTTTTTTTCCTTGGCTTCTATTCTGCTTTAGCGAGGTCCATTTTCAACACTGTGATTCCCTGAGGGTTGTGGATTAGCTGACGTGGGCAGCCTTATCCTGCCGGCCGGCCCTCCCCAGGTGTGCCTGGTTGAGGTCAATATAAACAGCGCTCCAGGCAGCAATAGCCCCTGAAGCTGTGCCTGCCTCCATATTCTTTGCCCCGTGAGCAGTCTCGGGGCTGTGCTGGTGGGAGGGAGTGAGGGGCCACAGCTTTGTTGGTGGCCCGGTGTGAGTGGAGTTCTGCTGGCCTTTCTGCAGGAGTTGCCAAGCTGCCACCTGTAAAGAAGAGGATGTGTCACCCATACCTCCCGCTGGAATTTCTCTCCGGACAGAGGTGAGGAAGGAAAAAATCAGTGGGGGCCGGGACAGGTGGGGTATCTCTGGCAGGACAATGGAAAGCTTCCGGAAGAGTGCCCTGGGCCAGGACCACCCTGGCTGGCCTGGAGGCACCAAGTTGGCCTGCGTTCTCTCGCTGTTGTGGCTCCACGGCCCTTCCTCTAGTCTTTCAAGCCCTTGTACATATTCAGGTGTTTTACCTGGGAAGGGTGGGAACAGTTCAGCAACAGCTGGCCTGGGGCTCAGCTCACCTTTGTTCAGAGATGCCTCGGCTCGGTCCCCCCGCTTTGCAATGAGGAAGCTCCTTGTGTGGGGTGTGGGTTGCTGGCTGTACGGGAGATGATTCCCCACCTCTGAACAATTTCAATATTGTTTACCGTTGGAGCAAGTGCCCTGATAGTGTTTTTCTCTGTATAACTGGTCGGTTCAGGTTTTTCTTCGTTTATGGTTCAAGTTAGCTTTTATTCCTCTTTTATGTATTTATAGATATAAGCATGGAAATAATTTATTCCTATAAATACATCTGTGTGAAGGGAAGAGCTTTTTTCTGTTTTATTTTTAAATTTTATATTTTAACATTTTGAAATTTAATTTTATTTACTTTTTTATACAGCGGGTTATTATTAGTTATGTATTTTATGCATATACATGTATACAGGTCAATCTCAATCTCCCAACTCGTCCCACCACCACCACCCCATGGCTTCCCACACTTGGTGTCCATACGTTTGTTCTCTACCTCTGTGTCTCTATTTCTTCCCTGCAAACCAGTTCATCTGTACCATTTTTTAGGTTCCACATATATGCATTAATATACAATATTTGTTTTCCCCTTTCTGACTTACTTCATTCTGTATGACTGTCTCTAGATCCATCGATGTCTCTACAAATGACCCAGATTCATTCCTTTTTATGGCCGAGTAATATTCCATTTTATATATGTACCCCATCTTTATCCATTCATCTGTCTTTGGGCGTTTAGTTTGCTTCCATTACCTGGCTATTGTAAATAGTGCTGCAATGAACATTGTGGTGAATGTGCCTTTTTGATTTATGGTTTTCTTTGGGTATATGCCCAGAAGTGGAATTGCTGGATCAGATGGTAATTCTATTTCTAGATTTTTTAAGGAAACTCCATAGTGTTCTCCATAGTGACTCTATCAATTTACATTCCCACCAATAGTGGAAGTGGGCTCCTTTTGTCCACACCCTCCCCAGAATTTGTTGTTTGTAGATTTTCTGATGATGCCGATTCTAACAGGTGTGAGGTGATACCTCATTGTAGTTTTGATTTGCATTTCTCTAATAATTAGTGCTCTTGAGCAGCTTCTCATGTGCGCCTTGGCCATCTCTGTGTCTTCTTTGAAGAAACGTCTCTTGAGATCTTCTGCCCATTTCCGTATTGGGAGGATCGTGGGATGGTCAGGCTGTGTGCTGACGCACGTGTCAGTGCCAGCGTAAGGGCCAGGAGTAGGGTACATCATAGGGTAACGTGTAGGGCTGGTGGTGGGTTTCCGTTCCGGGCTAGGGTTAGGGTTAGGGAACGGCAAGGTTTAGGGAACAGGTGAGCATAGGGACACGTGGGAGAGGCAGGCTACGTGCTGACAAACGTGTCAGTGCCAGCGTACGGGTCTGGAGTAAAGTATGGTGTAGGGCTAGTTGTGGGTTTCCATTCCGCGCTAGGGTTAGGGTTAGGGAACGGCAAGGCTTAGGGCACAGCTGAGGGTACAGAAACGTGGGAGGGTCAGGCTACGTGCTGACGCACGTTTCAGTGCCAGTGTATGGGCCAGGATTAGGGTACGGAGTAGGGTAAGGTGTAGGGCTGTTGGTGGGTTTCTGTTCCGGGTTAGGGTTAGGGAACGGCAAGGCTTAGGGCACAGGTAAGGGTACTGAAACGAGGGAGAGGCACGCTACGTGCTGACACACGGGTCAGTGCCAGCGTACGCGCCAGAATTAGGGTACGGCGTAGGGTAAGGTGTAGGGCTGGTGGTGGGTTTCTGTTCCAGGGTAGGGTTAGGGTTAGGGATCGGCAAGGCTTAGGGCACAGGTGAGGGTATGGAAACATGGGAGTGGCAGGCTACGTGCTTACACAAGGGTCAGTTCCAGTGTACGGCCCAGGAGTAGGGTACGGCGTAGGGTAAGGTGTAGGGCTGGTGGTGGGTTTCCATTTCCGGCTAGGGTTAGGGTTAGGGAATGGCAAGGCTTAGGGCACAGGTGAGGGTACAGAAACGTGGGAGGGTCAGGCTACGTGCTGACGCAAGTGTCAGTGCCAGCGTACGGCCCAGGAATAGGGTATGGCGTAGGGTAAAGTGTAGGGTTAGGGTTAGGGAACGGCAAGGCTTAGGGCACAGGTGAGGGTACGGAAACGTGGGAGGGTCAGGCTACATGCTGAAGCACGGGTCAGTGCCAGGGTGTGGACCAGGAGTAGGGTACGGCGTAGGGTAAGGTGTAAGACTGGTGGTGGGTGTCCATTCCGGGGTTTGATTAGGGTTAGGGAACGTCAAGTTTTAGGGCACAGGTGAGGGTACGGAAACGTGGGAGGGTCAGGCTACCTGCTGACGCATGGGTCAGTGCCAGCGTATGGGCCAGGAGTACGGTACGGCGTAGGGTAAGGTGTAGGGCTGGTGGTGGGTTTCCGTTCTGGGCTAGGGTTAGGGTTAGGGAACGGCAAGGCTAAGGGCACAGGTGAGGGTACGGAAACTTGGGTGAGGCAGGCTACGTGCTGACGCACGGGTCAGTGCCAGCATACAGGCCAGGAGTAGGGTAAGGCTTAGGGTATGGTGTAGGGCTGGTGGTGGGTTTCAGTTCAGGGCTAGGGTTAGGGTTAGTGAACGGCAAGGCTTAGGGCACAGGTGAGGGTACAGAAACGTGTTAGGTTCATGGTGCATGTTGATGCATGGAATAGTGTCATCGTACGCATTAGGATTAGGGTACGGCGTACAGTAAGGTGTACGGATGGCGGTAGGTTTACATTCCGGTGTAGGGTTAGGGATAGCGAATTGCAAGGTATAGGGCACAGGTGATGGTACGGAATTGTGTTAGGTTCAGGGTACGTGTTGACTCACGGGTTAGTGTGAGCGTACGCATGAGGATTAGGGTACCGCATAGAGTAAGGTGTAGGGTTGGTGGTAGGTTTCCGTTCCAGTCTAGGGTTATGTTTAGGGACTGGCAAAGTTTAGGGCACAGGTGAGGGTACGAAACGTGTTAGGGTCAGGGTACGTGTTGATGCACAGGTTAGTGTCAGCATACGAATTAGGATTAGGGTATGGCGTAAGGTAAGGTGTAGGGTTGGTGGTAGTTTTCCGTTCCGGGCTAGGGTTAAGGTAAGGGAACGGCAAGGTTTATGGCAGAGGTGAGGGTACGGAAACGTGTTAGGGTCAGGGTACGTGTTGACGTATGGATTAGGATTAGGGTACGGCTTAGGGTAAGGTGTAGGGCTGATGGTAGGTTTCTGTTCCGGGCTAAGGTTAAGGATAGGCAACGGCAAGGTTTGGGGCACAGCTGAGGGTACGGAAACGTGTTAGTGTCAGGGTACATGTTGACTCACCGGTTAGTGCCAGCGTACGGATTAGGATTAGTGTACCGCGTAGATAAGGTGCACGGTTGGTGGTAGGTTTCCGTTCCAGCCTATGGTTAGGGTTAGGGAAAGTCAAGGTTTCTATTTGTAGGTTTTTTAAGGAAACTCCATACTGTTCTCCATAGTGACTGTATCAATTTACATTCCCAACAATAGTGGAAGAGGGCTCCTTTTGTCCACACCCTCCCCAGAATTTGTTGTCTGTAGATTTTCTGATGATGCTGATTCTAACAGGTGTGAGGTGATACCTCATTGTAGTTTTGATTTGCATTTCTCTAATAATTAGTGCTCTTGAGCAGCTTTTCATGTGCGTCTTAGCCATCTCTGTGTCTTCTTTGAAGAAACGTCTCTTTAGATATTCTGCCCATGTTTGTATTGGGTTGTTTGTTTTTTTAATATTAAGCTGCATGAGCTGTTTATATATATTGGAGATTAAACCTTTGTCCATTGATTCGTTTGCAACTATTTTCGCCCCTTCTGAGGGATGCCTTTTTCCATTCCCGTGTTTTTAACCAAAAAAGAAAGAAAGACAAAGAAGCAGAACACTAATGTGCGTAAAATATGGCTTTTGAAACGGTCGTTTTGAAATATGGACGTCCTTTGAATTTTTTGGTCGATATGTGACCCCAGGATTTGTTTTCAGGGCAGGTGTCATTTACAGGCCTGCAATGATTTTGAATATCAACTGACCTTTAGCGCTGGGATTAAAGCTGCTGTTGTGTGAAACGGCCACAAGGTGGCAGCAGTTCTCTCTTTCAAATCAGGTTATTAGTGCAACAGAGCCTCAATGGAAGTCTTGTTCTAGATTGGAATTTAGAATGGAATGTGCCAGGAGAAAGCCCCTCAAGTTTGTCTCACTACTTCTTGTTCGTGTTTTTAATTTAATTTTTTATTTTTTATTACAGCAAGTTTGATTACAATGCTTGGCTTGTTGTAGGTGTGGAAGATGTGGTTCTTTTACACATATACAGATGTCTGTTCTTCCTGGGATCCTTTGCCCATGTACGTTAAGACAGAATGTTGAGTAGTCCTCTCTTTGTATTCCGTAGGTCTTAGGTGATTATATATGTCACCTGTGTTTGTATATGTCTGTTAACCCCAATATCGTAATGAAACCCATCCTCACACCTTTCCATTGGTGAACCATAAGTTTGTTTAATGAATCTGTGATTGCCCTTCTCCGTGGAAATATCTGCCCTGGTATCCATTTTTAGGTAACACCTATAAGTGATATGATACGATATGTGTCTTTCACTTTCTGACTTACTACAAGTCATGTGATAACCTCTAGGCTCATCTACGGTGCTGCAAATGACATTGTGTCCTTTTTTTCCTTGGCTTCTATTCTGCTTTAGCGAGGTCCATTTTCAACACTGTGATTCCCTGAGGGTTGTGGATTAGCTGACGTGGGCAGCCTTATCCTGCCGGCCGGCCCTCCCCAGGTGTGCCTGGTTGAGGTCAATATAAACAGCGCTCCAGGCAGCAATAGCCCCTGAAGCTGTGCCTGCCTCCATATTCTTTGCCCCGTGAGCAGTCTCGGGGCTGTGCTGGTGGGAGGGAGTGAGGGGCCACAGCTTTGTTGGTGGCCCGGTGTGAGTGGAGTTCTGCTGGCCTTTCTGCAGGAGTTGCCAAGCTGCCACCTGTAAAGAAGAGGATGTGTCACCCATACCTCCCGCTGGAATTTCTCTCCGGACAGAGGTGAGGAAGGAAAAAATCAGTGGGGGCCGGGACAGGTGGGGTATCTCTGGCAGGACAATGGAAAGCTTCCGGAAGAGTGCCCTGGGCCAGGACCACCCTGGCTGGCCTGGAGGCACCAAGTTGGCCTGCGTTCTCTCGCTGTTGTGGCTCCACGGCCCTTCCTCTAGTCTTTCAAGCCCTTGTACATATTCAGGTGTTTTACCTGGGAAGGGTGGGAACAGTTCAGCAACAGCTGGCCTGGGGCTCAGCTCACCTTTGTTCAGAGATGCCTCGGCTCGGTCCCCCCGCTTTGCAATGAGGAAGCTCCTTGTGTGGGGTGTGGGTTGCTGGCTGTACGGGAGATGATTCCCCACCTCTGAACAATTTCAATATTGTTTACCGTTGGAGCAAGTGCCCTGATAGTGTTTTTCTCTGTATAACTGGTCGGTTCAGGTTTTTCTTCGTTTATGGTTCAAGTTAGCTTTTATTCCTCTTTTATGTATTTATAGATATAAGCATGGAAATAATTTATTCCTATAAATACATCTGTGTGAAGGGAAGAGCTTTTTTCTGTTTTATTTTTAAATTTTATATTTTAACATTTTGAAATTTAATTTTATTTACTTTTTTATACAGCGGGTTATTATTAGTTATGTATTTTATGCATATACATGTATACAGGTCAATCTCAATCTCCCAACTCGTCCCACCACCACCACCCCATGGCTTCCCACACTTGGTGTCCATACGTTTGTTCTCTACCTCTGTGTCTCTATTTCTTCCCTGCAAACCAGTTCATCTGTACCATTTTTTAGGTTCCACATATATGCATTAATATACAATATTTGTTTTCCCCTTTCTGACTTACTTCATTCTGTATGACTGTCTCTAGATCCATCGATGTCTCTACAAATGACCCAGATTCATTCCTTTTTATGGCCGAGTAATATTCCATTTTATATATGTACCCCATCTTTATCCATTCATCTGTCTTTGGGCATTTAGTTTGCTTCCATTACCTGGCTATTGTAAATAGTGCTGCAATGAACATTGTGGTGAATGTGCCTTTTTGATTTATGGTTTTCTTTGGGTATATGCCCAGAAGTGGAATTGCTGGATCAGATGGTAATTCTATTTCTAGATTTTTTAAGGAAACTCCATAGTGTTCTCCATAGTGACTCTATCAATTTACATTCCCACCAATAGTGGAAGAGGGCTCCTTTTGTCCACACCCTCCCCAGAATTTGTTGTTTGTAGATTTTCTGATGATGCCGATTCTAACAGGTGTGAGGTGATACCTCATTGTAGTTTTGATTTGCATTTCTCTAATAATTAGTGCTCTTGAGCAGCTTCTCATGTGCGCCTTGGCCATCTCTGTGTCTTCTTTGAAGAAACGTCTCTTGAGATCTTCTGCCCATTTCCGTATTGGGAGGATCGTGGGATGGTCAGGCTGTGTGCTGACGCACGTGTCAGTGCCAGCGTAAGGGCCAGGAGTAGGGTACATCATAGGGTAACGTGTAGGGCTGGTGGTGGGTTTCCGTTCTGGGCTAGGGTTAGGGTTAGGGAACGGCAAGGTTTAGGGAACAGGTGAGCATAGGGACACGTGGGAGAGGCAGGCTACGTGCTGACAAACGTGTCAGTGCCAGCGTACGGGTCTGGAGTAAAGTATGGTGTAGGGCTAGTTGTGGGTTTCCATTCCGCGCTAGGGTTAGGGTTAGGGAACGGCAAGGCTTAGGGCACAGCTGAGGGTACAGAAACGTGGGAGGGTCAGGCTATGTGCTGACGCACGTTTCAGTGCCAGTGTACGGGCCAGGATTAGGGTACGGAGTAGGGTAAGGTGTAGGGCTGTTGGTGGGTTTCTGTTCCGGGTTAGGGTTAGGGAACGGCAAGGCTTAGGGCACAGGTAAGGGTACTGAAACGAGGGAGAGGCACGCTACGTGCTGACACACGGGTCAGTGCCAGCGTACGCGCCAGAATTAGGGTACGGCGTAGGGTAAGGTGTAGGGCTGGTGGTGGGTTTCTGTTCTAGGGTAGGGTTAGGGTTAGGGATCGGCAAGGCTTAGGGCACAGGTGAGGGTATGGAAACATGGGAGTGGCAGGCTACGTGCTTACACAAGGGTCAGTTCCAGTGTACGGCCCAGGAGTAGGGTACGGCGTAGGGTAAGGTGTAGGGCTGGTGGTGGGTTTCCGTTTCCGGCTAGGGTTAGGGTTAGGGAATGGCAAGGCTTAGGGCACAGGTGAGGGTACAGAAACGTGGGAGGGTCAGGCTACGTGCTGACGCAAGTGTCAGTGCCAGCGTACGGCCCAGGAATAGGGTATGGCGTAGGGTAAAGTGTAGGGTTAGGGTTAGGGAACGGCAAGGCTTAGGGCACAGGTGAGGGTACGGAAACGTGGGAGGGTCAGGCTACATGCTGAAGCACGGGTCAGTGCCAGGGTGTGGACCAGGAGTAGGGTACGGCGTAGGGTAAGGTGTAAGACTGGTGGTGGGTGTCCATTCCGGGGTTTGATTAGGGTTAGGGAACGTCAAGTTTTAGGGCACAGGTGAGGGTACGGAAACGTGGGAGGGTCAGGCTACCTGCTGACGCATGGGTCAGTGCCAGCGTATGGGCCAGGAGTAGGGTACGGCGTAGGGTAAGGTGTAGGGCTGGTGGTGGGTTTCCGTTCTGGGCTAGGGTTAGGGTTAGGGAACGGCAAGGCTAAGGGCACAGGTGAGGGTACGGAAACTTGGGTGAGGCAGGCTACGTGCTGACGCACGGGTCAGTGCCAGCATACAGGCCAGGAGTAGGGTAAGGCATAGGGTATGGTGTAGGGCTGGTGGTGGGTTTCAGTTCAGGGCTAGGGTTAGGGTTAGTGAACGGCAAGGCTTAGGGCACAGGTGAGGGTACAGAAACGTGTTAGGTTCATGGTGCATGTTGATGCATGGAATAGTGTCATCGTACGCATTAGGATTAGGGTACGGCGTACAGTAAGGTGTACGGATGGCGGTAGGTTTACATTCCGGTGTAGGGTTAGGGATAGCGAATTGCAAGGTATAGGGCACAGGTGATGGTACGGAATTGTGTTAGGTTCAGGGTACGTGTTGACTCACGGGTTAGTGTGAGCGTACGCATGAGGATTAGGGTACCGCATAGAGTAAGGTGTAGGGTTGGTGGTAGGTTTCCGTTCCAGTCTAGGGTTATGTTTAGGGACTGGCAAAGTTTAGGGCACAGGTGAGGGTACGAAACGTGTTAGGGTCAGGGTACGTGTTGATGCACAGGTTAGTGTCAGCATACGAATTAGGATTAGGGTATGGCGTAAGGTAAGGTGTAGGGTTGGTGGTAGTTTTCCGTTCCGGGCTAGGGTTAAGGTAAGGGAACGGCAAGGTTTATGGCAGAGGTGAGGGTACGGAAACGTGTTAGGGTCAGGGTACGTGTTGACGTATGGATTAGGATTAGGGTACGGCTTAGGGTAAGGTGTAGGGCTGATGGTAGGTTTCTGTTCCGGGCTAAGGTTAAGGATAGGCAACGGCAAGGTTTGGGGCACAGCTGAGGGTACGGAAACGTGTTAGTGTCAGGGTACATGTTGACTCACCGGTTAGTGCCAGCGTACGGATTAGGATTAGTGTACCGCGTAGATAAGGTGCACGGTTGGTGGTAGGTTTCCGTTCCAGCCTATGGTTAGGGTTAGGGAAAGTCAAGGTTTCTATTTGTAGGTTTTTTAAGGAAACTCCATACTGTTCTCCATAGTGACTGTATCAATTTACATTCCCAACAATAGTGGAAGAGGGCTCCTTTTGTCCACACCCTCCCCAGAATTTGTTGTCTGTAGATTTTCTGATGATGCTGATTCTAACAGGTGTGAGGTGATACCTCATTGTAGTTTTGATTTGCATTTCTCTAATAATTAGTGCTCTTGAGCAGCTTTTCATGTGCGTCTTAGCCATCTCTGTGTCTTCTTTGAAGAAACGTCTCTTTAGATATTCTGCCCATGTTTGTATTGGGTTGTTTGTTTTTTTAATATTAAGCTGCATGAGCTGTTTATATATATTGGAGATTAAACCTTTGTCCATTGATTCGTTTGCAACTATTTTCGCCCCTTCTGAGGGATGCCTTTTTCCATTCCCGTGTTTTTAACCAAAAAAGAAAGAAAGACAAAGAAGCAGAACACTAATGTGCGTAAAATATGGCTTTTGAAACGGTCGTTTTGAAATATGGACGTCCTTTGAATTTTTTGGTCGATATGTGACCCCAGGATTTGTTTTCAGGGCAGGTGTCATTTACAGGCCTGCAATGATTTTGAATATCAACTGACCTTTAGCGCTGGGATTAAAGCTGCTGTTGTGTGAAACGGCCACAAGGTGGCAGCAGTTCTCTCTTTCAAATCAGGTTATTAGTGCAACAGAGCCTCAATGGAAGTCTTGTTCTAGATTGGAATTTAGAATGGAATGTGCCAGGAGAAAGCCCCTCAAGTTTGTCTCACTACTTCTTGTTCGTGTTTTTAATTTAATTTTTTATTTTTTATTACAGCAAGTTTGATTACAATGCTTGGCTTGTTGTAGGTGTGGAAGATGTGGTTCTTTTACACATATACAGATGTCTGTTCTTCCTGGGATCCTTTGCCCATGTACGTTAAGACAGAATGTTGAGTAGTCCTCTCTTTGTATTCCGTAGGTCTTAGGTGATTATATATGTCACCTGTGTTTGTATATGTCTGTTAACCCCAATATCGTAATGAAACCCATCCTCACACCTTTCCATTGGTGAACCATAAGTTTGTTTAATGAATCTGTGATTGCCCTTCTCCGTGGAAATATCTGCCCTGGTATCCATTTTTAGGTAACACCTATAAGTGATATGATACGATATGTGTCTTTCACTTTCTGACTTACTACAAGTCATGTGATAACCTCTAGGCTCATCTACGGTGCTGCAAATGGCATTGTGTCCTTTTTTTCCTTGGCTTCTATTCTGCTTTAGCGAGGTCCATTTTCAACACTGTGATTCCCTGAGGGTTGTGGATTAGCTGACGTGGGCAGCCTTATCCTGCCGGCCGGCCCTCCCCAGGTGTGCCTGGTTGAGGTCAATATAAACAGCGCTCCAGGCAGCAATAGCCCCTGAAGCTGTGCCTGCCTCCATATTCTTTGCCCCGTGAGCAGTCTCGGGGCTGTGCTGGTGGGAGGGAGTGAGGGGCCACAGCTTTGTTGGTGGCCCGGTGTGAGTGGAGTTCTGCTGGCCTTTCTGCAGGAGTTGCCAAGCTGCCACCTGTAAAGAAGAGGATGTGTCACCCATACCTCCCGCTGGAATTTCTCTCCGGACAGAGGTGAGGAAGGAAAAAATCAGTGGGGGCCGGGACAGGTGGGGTATCTCTGGCAGGACAATGGAAAGCTTCCGGAAGAGTGCCCTGGGCCAGGACCACCCTGGCTGGCCTGGAGGCACCAAGTTGGCCTGCGTTCTCTCGCTGTTGTGGCTCCACGGCCCTTCCTCTAGTCTTTCAAGCCCTTGTACATATTCAGGTGTTTTACCTGGGAAGGGTGGGAACAGTTCAGCAACAGCTGGCCTGGGGCTCAGCTCACCTTTGTTCAGAGATGCCTCGGCTCGGTCCCCCCGCTTTGCAATGAGGAAGCTCCTTGTGTGGGGTGTGGGTTGCTGGCTGTACGGGAGATGATTCCCCACCTCTGAACAATTTCAATATTGTTTACCGTTGGAGCAAGTGCCCTGATAGTGTTTTTCTCTGTATAACTGGTCGGTTCAGGTTTTTCTTCGTTTATGGTTCAAGTTAGCTTTTATTCCTCTTTTATGTATTTATAGATATAAGCATGGAAATAATTTATTCCTATAAATACATCTGTGTGAAGGGAAGAGCTTTTTTCTGTTTTATTTTTAAATTTTATATTTTAACATTTTGAAATTTAATTTTATTTACTTTTTTATACAGCGGGTTATTATTAGTTATGTATTTTATGCATATACATGTATACAGGTCAATCTCAATCTCCCAACTCGTCCCACCACCACCACCCCATGGCTTCCCACACTTGGTGTCCATACGTTTGTTCTCTACCTCTGTGTCTCTATTTCTTCCCTGCAAACCAGTTCATCTGTACCATTTTTTAGGTTCCACATATATGCATTAATATACAATATTTGTTTTCCCCTTTCTGACTTACTTCATTCTGTATGACTGTCTCTAGATCCATCGATGTCTCTACAAATGACCCAGATTCATTCCTTTTTATGGCCGAGTAATATTCCATTTTATATATGTACCCCATCTTTATCCATTCATCTGTCTTTGGGCATTTAGTTTGCTTCCATTACCTGGCTATTGTAAATAGTGCTGCAATGAACATTGTGGTGAATGTGCCTTTTTGATTTATGGTTTTCTTTGGGTATATGCCCAGAAGTGGAATTGCTGGATCAGATGGTAATTCTATTTCTAGATTTTTTAAGGAAACTCCATAGTGTTCTCCATAGTGACTCTATCAATTTACATTCCCACCAATAGTGGAAGAGGGCTCCTTTTGTCCACACCCTCCCCAGAATTTGTTGTTTGTAGATTTTCTGATGATGCCGATTCTAACAGGTGTGAGGTGATACCTCATTGTAGTTTTGATTTGCATTTCTCTAATAATTAGTGCTCTTGAGCAGCTTCTCATGTGCGCCTTGGCCATCTCTGTGTCTTCTTTGAAGAAACGTCTCTTGAGATCTTCTGCCCATTTCCGTATTGGGAGGATCGTGGGATGGTCAGGCTGTGTGCTGACGCACGTGTCAGTGCCAGCGTAAGGGCCAGGAGTAGGGTACATCATAGGGTAACGTGTAGGGCTGGTGGTGGGTTTCCGTTCTGGGCTAGGGTTAGGGTTAGGGAACGGCAAGGTTTAGGGAACAGGTGAGCATAGGGACACGTGGGAGAGGCAGGCTACGTGCTGACAAACGTGTCAGTGCCAGCGTACGGGTCTGGAGTAAAGTATGGTGTAGGGCTAGTTGTGGGTTTCCATTCCGCGCTAGGGTTAGGGTTAGGGAACGGCAAGGCTTAGGGCACAGCTGAGGGTACAGAAACGTGGGAGGGTCAGGCTATGTGCTGACGCACGTTTCAGTGCCAGTGTACGGGCCAGGATTAGGGTACGGAGTAGGGTAAGGTGTAGGGCTGTTGGTGGGTTTCTGTTCCGGGTTAGGGTTAGGGAACGGCAAGGCTTAGGGCACAGGTAAGGGTACTGAAACGAGGGAGAGGCACGCTACGTGCTGACACACGGGTCAGTGCCAGCGTACGCGCCAGAATTAGGGTACGGCGTAGGGTAAGGTGTAGGGCTGGTGGTGGGTTTCTGTTCTAGGGTAGGGTTAGGGTTAGGGATCGGCAAGGCTTAGGGCACAGGTGAGGGTATGGAAACATGGGAGTGGCAGGCTACGTGCTTACACAAGGGTCAGTTCCAGTGTACGGCCCAGGAGTAGGGTACGGCGTAGGGTAAGGTGTAGGGCTGGTGGTGGGTTTCCGTTTCCGGCTAGGGTTAGGGTTAGGGAATGGCAAGGCTTAGGGCACAGGTGAGGGTACAGAAACGTGGGAGGGTCAGGCTACGTGCTGACGCAAGTGTCAGTGCCAGCGTACGGCCCAGGAATAGGGTATGGCGTAGGGTAAAGTGTAGGGTTAGGGTTAGGGAACGGCAAGGCTTAGGGCACAGGTGAGGGTACGGAAACGTGGGAGGGTCAGGCTACATGCTGAAGCACGGGTCAGTGCCAGGGTGTGGACCAGGAGTAGGGTACGGCGTAGGGTAAGGTGTAAGACTGGTGGTGGGTGTCCATTCCGGGGTTTGATTAGGGTTAGGGAACGTCAAGTTTTAGGGCACAGGTGAGGGTACGGAAACGTGGGAGGGTCAGGCTACCTGCTGACGCATGGGTCAGTGCCAGCGTATGGGCCAGGAGTAGGGTACGGCGTAGGGTAAGGTGTAGGGCTGGTGGTGGGTTTCCGTTCTGGGCTAGGGTTAGGGTTAGGGAACGGCAAGGCTAAGGGCACAGGTGAGGGTACGGAAACTTGGGTGAGGCAGGCTACGTGCTGACGCACGGGTCAGTGCCAGCATACAGGCCAGGAGTAGGGTAAGGCATAGGGTATGGTGTAGGGCTGGTGGTGGGTTTCAGTTCAGGGCTAGGGTTAGGGTTAGTGAACGGCAAGGCTTAGGGCACAGGTGAGGGTACAGAAACGTGTTAGGTTCATGGTGCATGTTGATGCATGGAATAGTGTCATCGTACGCATTAGGATTAGGGTACGGCGTACAGTAAGGTGTACGGATGGCGGTAGGTTTACATTCCGGTGTAGGGTTAGGGATAGCGAATTGCAAGGTATAGGGCACAGGTGATGGTACGGAATTGTGTTAGGTTCAGGGTACGTGTTGACTCACGGGTTAGTGTGAGCGTACGCATGAGGATTAGGGTACCGCATAGAGTAAGGTGTAGGGTTGGTGGTAGGTTTCCGTTCCAGTCTAGGGTTATGTTTAGGGACTGGCAAAGTTTAGGGCACAGGTGAGGGTACGAAACGTGTTAGGGTCAGGGTACGTGTTGATGCACAGGTTAGTGTCAGCATACGAATTAGGATTAGGGTATGGCGTAAGGTAAGGTGTAGGGTTGGTGGTAGTTTTCCGTTCCGGGCTAGGGTTAAGGTAAGGGAACGGCAAGGTTTATGGCAGAGGTGAGGGTACGGAAACGTGTTAGGGTCAGGGTACGTGTTGACGTATGGATTAGGATTAGGGTACGGCTTAGGGTAAGGTGTAGGGCTGATGGTAGGTTTCTGTTCCGGGCTAAGGTTAAGGATAGGCAACGGCAAGGTTTGGGGCACAGCTGAGGGTACGGAAACGTGTTAGTGTCAGGGTACATGTTGACTCACCGGTTAGTGCCAGCGTACGGATTAGGATTAGTGTACCGCGTAGATAAGGTGCACGGTTGGTGGTAGGTTTCCGTTCCAGCCTATGGTTAGGGTTAGGGAAAGTCAAGGTTTCTATTTGTAGGTTTTTTAAGGAAACTCCATACTGTTCTCCATAGTGACTGTATCAATTTACATTCCCAACAATAGTGGAAGAGGGCTCCTTTTGTCCACACCCTCCCCAGAATTTGTTGTCTGTAGATTTTCTGATGATGCTGATTCTAACAGGTGTGAGGTGATACCTCATTGTAGTTTTGATTTGCATTTCTCTAATAATTAGTGCTCTTGAGCAGCTTTTCATGTGCGTCTTAGCCATCTCTGTGTCTTCTTTGAAGAAACGTCTCTTTAGATATTCTGCCCATGTTTGTATTGGGTTGTTTGTTTTTTTAATATTAAGCTGCATGAGCTGTTTATATATATTGGAGATTAAACCTTTGTCCATTGATTCGTTTGCAACTATTTTCGCCCCTTCTGAGGGATGCCTTTTTCCATTCCCGTGTTTTTAACCAAAAAAGAAAGAAAGACAAAGAAGCAGAACACTAATGTGCGTAAAATATGGCTTTTGAAACGGTCGTTTTGAAATATGGACGTCCTTTGAATTTTTTGGTCGATATGTGACCCCAGGATTTGTTTTCAGGGCAGGTGTCATTTACAGGCCTGCAATGATTTTGAATATCAACTGACCTTTAGCGCTGGGATTAAAGCTGCTGTTGTGTGAAACGGCCACAAGGTGGCAGCAGTTCTCTCTTTCAAATCAGGTTATTAGTGCAACAGAGCCTCAATGGAAGTCTTGTTCTAGATTGGAATTTAGAATGGAATGTGCCAGGAGAAAGCCCCTCAAGTTTGTCTCACTACTTCTTGTTCGTGTTTTTAATTTAATTTTTTATTTTTTATTACAGCAAGTTTGATTACAATGCTTGGCTTGTTGTAGGTGTGGAAGATGTGGTTCTTTTACACATATACAGATGTCTGTTCTTCCTGGGATCCTTTGCCCATGTACGTTAAGACAGAATGTTGAGTAGTCCTCTCTTTGTATTCCGTAGGTCTTAGGTGATTATATATGTCACCTGTGTTTGTATATGTCTGTTAACCCCAATATCGTAATGAAACCCATCCTCACACCTTTCCATTGGTGAACCATAAGTTTGTTTAATGAATCTGTGATTGCCCTTCTCCGTGGAAATATCTGCCCTGGTATCCATTTTTAGGTAACACCTATAAGTGATATGATACGATATGTGTCTTTCACTTTCTGACTTACTACAAGTCATGTGATAACCTCTAGGCTCATCTACGGTGCTGCAAATGGCATTGTGTCCTTTTTTTCCTTGGCTTCTATTCTGCTTTAGCGAGGTCCATTTTCAACACTGTGATTCCCTGAGGGTTGTGGATTAGCTGACGTGGGCAGCCTTATCCTGCCGGCCGGCCCTCCCCAGGTGTGCCTGGTTGAGGTCAATATAAACAGCGCTCCAGGCAGCAATAGCCCCTGAAGCTGTGCCTGCCTCCATATTCTTTGCCCCGTGAGCAGTCTCGGGGCTGTGCTGGTGGGAGGGAGTGAGGGGCCACAGCTTTGTTGGTGGCCCGGTGTGAGTGGAGTTCTGCTGGCCTTTCTGCAGGAGTTGCCAAGCTGCCACCTGTAAAGAAGAGGATGTGTCACCCATACCTCCCGCTGGAATTTCTCTCCGGACAGAGGTGAGGAAGGAAAAAATCAGTGGGGGCCGGGACAGGTGGGGTATCTCTGGCAGGACAATGGAAAGCTTCCGGAAGAGTGCCCTGGGCCAGGACCACCCTGGCTGGCCTGGAGGCACCAAGTTGGCCTGCGTTCTCTCGCTGTTGTGGCTCCACGGCCCTTCCTCTAGTCTTTCAAGCCCTTGTACATATTCAGGTGTTTTACCTGGGAAGGGTGGGAACAGTTCAGCAACAGCTGGCCTGGGGCTCAGCTCACCTTTGTTCAGAGATGCCTCGGCTCGGTCCCCCCGCTTTGCAATGAGGAAGCTCCTTGTGTGGGGTGTGGGTTGCTGGCTGTACGGGAGATGATTCCCCACCTCTGAACAATTTCAATATTGTTTACCGTTGGAGCAAGTGCCCTGATAGTGTTTTTCTCTGTATAACTGGTCGGTTCAGGTTTTTCTTCGTTTATGGTTCAAGTTAGCTTTTATTCCTCTTTTATGTATTTATCGATATAAGCATGGAAATAATTTATTCCTATAAATACATCTGTGTGAAGGGAAGAGCTTTTTTCTGTTTTATTTTTAAATTTTATATTTTAACATTTTGAAATTTAATTTTATTTACTTTTTTATACAGCGGGTTATTATTAGTTATGTATTTTATGCATATACATGTATACAGGTCAATCTCAATCTCCCAACTCGTCCCACCACCACCACCCCATGGCTTCCCACACTTGGTGTCCATACGTTTGTTCTCTACCTCTGTGTCTCTATTTCTTCCCTGCAAACCAGTTCATCTGTACCATTTTTTAGGTTCCACATATATGCATTAATATACAATATTTGTTTTCCCCTTTCTGACTTACTTCATTCTGTATGACTGTCTCTAGATCCATCGATGTCTCTACAAATGACCCAGATTCATTCCTTTTTATGGCCGAGTAATATTCCATTTTATATATGTACCCCATCTTTATCCATTCATCTGTCTTTGGGCATTTAGTTTGCTTCCATTACCTGGCTATTGTAAATAGTGCTGCAATGAACATTGTGGTGAATGTGCCTTTTTGATTTATGGTTTTCTTTGGGTATATGCCCAGAAGTGGAATTGCTGGATCAGATGGTAATTCTATTTCTAGATTTTTTAAGGAAACTCCATAGTGTTCTCCATAGTGACTCTATCAATTTACATTCCCACCAATAGTGGAAGAGGGCTCCTTTTGTCCACACCCTCCCCAGAATTTGTTGTTTGTAGATTTTCTGATGATGCCGATTCTAACAGGTGTGAGGTGATACCTCATTGTAGTTTTGATTTGCATTTCTCTAATAATTAGTGCTCTTGAGCAGCTTCTCATGTGCGCCTTGGCCATCTCTGTGTCTTCTTTGAAGAAACGTCTCTTGAGATCTTCTGCCCATTTCTGTATTGGGAGGATCGTGGGATGGTCAGGCTGTGTGCTGACGCACGTGTCAGTGCCAGCGTAAGGGCCAGGAGTAGGGTACATCATAGGGTAACGTGTAGGGCTGGTGGTGGGTTTCCGTTCCGGGCTAGGGTTAGGGTTAGGGAACGGCAAGGTTTAGGGAACAGGTGAGCATAGGGACACGTGGGAGAGGCAGGCTACGTGCTGACAAACGTGTCAGTGCCAGCGTACGGGTCTGGAGTAAAGTATGGTGTAGGGCTAGTTGTGGGTTTCCATTCCGCGCTAGGGTTAGGGTTAGGGAACGGCAAGGCTTAGGGCACAGCTGAGGGTACAGAAACGTGGGAGGGTCAGGCTATGTGCTGACGCACGTTTCAGTGCCAGTGTACGGGCCAGGATTAGGGTACGGAGTAGGGTAAGGTGTAGGGCTGTTGGTGGGTTTCTGTTCCGGGTTAGGGTTAGGGAACGGCAAGGCTTAGGGCACAGGTAAGGGTACTGAAACGAGGGAGAGGCACGCTACGTGCTGACACACGGGTCAGTGCCAGCGTACGCGCCAGAATTAGGGTACGGCGTAGGGTAAGGTGTAGGGCTGGTGGTGGGTTTCTGTTCCAGGGTAGGGTTAGGGTTAGGGATCGGCAAGGCTTAGGGCACAGGTGAGGGTATGGAAACATGGGAGTGGCAGGCTACGTGCTTACACAAGGGTCAGTTCCAGTGTACGGCCCAGGAGTAGGGTACGGCGTAGGGTAAGGTGTAGGGCTGGTGGTGGGTTTCCGTTTCCGGCTAGGGTTAGGGTTAGGGAATGGCAAGGCTTAGGGCACAGGTGAGGGTACAGAAACGTGGGAGGGTCAGGCTACGTGCTGACGCAAGTGTCAGTGCCAGCGTACGGCCCAGGAATAGGGTAAGGCGTAGGGTAAAGTGTAGGGTTAGGGTTAGGGAACGGCAAGGCTTAGGGCACAGGTGAGGGTACGGAAACGTGGGAGGGTCAGGCTACATGCTGAAGCACGGGTCAGTGCCAGGGTGTGGACCAGGAGTAGGGTACGGCGTAGGGTAAGGTGTAAGACTGGTGGTGGGTGTCCATTCCGGGGTTTGATTAGGGTTAGGGAACGTCAAGTTTTAGGGCACAGGTGAGGGTACGGAAACGTGGGAGGGTCAGGCTACCTGCTGACGCATGGGTCAGTGCCAGCGTATGGGCCAGGAGTACGGTACGGCGTAGGGTAAGGTGTAGGGCTGGTGGTGGGTTTCCGTTCTGGGCTAGGGTTAGGGTTAGGGAACGGCAAGGCTAAGGGCACAGGTGAGGGTACGGAAACTTGGGTGAGGCAGGCTACGTGCTGACGCACGGGTCAGTGCCAGCATTCAGGCCAGGAGTAGGGTAAGGCATAGGGTATGGTGTAGGGCTGGTGGTGGGTTTCAGTTCAGGGCTAGGGTTAGGGTTAGTGAACGGCAAGGCTTAGGGCACAGGTGAGGGTACAGAAACGTGTTAGGTTCATGGTGCATGTTGATGCATGGAATAGTGTCATCGTACGCATTAGGATTAGGGTACGGCGTACAGTAAGGTGTACGGATGGCGGTAGGTTTACATTCCGGTGTAGGGTTAGGGATAGCGAATTGCAAGGTATAGGGCACAGGTGATGGTACGGAATTGTGTTAGGTTCAGGGTACGTGTTGACTCACGGGTTAGTGTGAGCGTACGCATGAGGATTAGGGTACCGCATAGTGTAAGGTGTAGGGTTGGTGGTAGGTTTCCGTTCCAGTCTAGGGTTATGTTTAGGGACTGGCAAAGTTTAGGGCACAGGTGAGGGTACGAAACGTGTTAGGGTCAGGGTACGTGTTGATGCACAGGTTAGTGTCAGCATACGAATTAGGATTAGGGTATGGCGTAAGGTAAGGTGTAGGGTTGGTGGTAGTTTTCCGTTCCGGGCTAGGGTTAAGGTAAGGGAACGGCAAGGTTTATGGCAGAGGTGAGGGTACGGAAACGTGTTAGGGTCAGGGTACGTGTTGACGTATGGATTAGGATTAGGGTACGGCTTAGGGTAAGGTGTAGGGCTGATGGTAGGTTTCTGTTCCGGGCTAAGGTTAAGGATAGGCAACGGCAAGGTTTGGGGCACAGCTGAGGGTACGGAAACGTGTTAGTGTCAGGGTACATGTTGACTCACCGGTTAGTGCCAGCGTACGGATTAGGATTAGTGTACCGCGTAGATAAGGTGCACGGTTGGTGGTAGGTTTCCGTTCCAGCCTATGGTTAGGGTTAGGGAAAGTCAAGGTTTCTATTTGTAGGTTTTTTAAGGAAACTCCATACTGTTCTCCATAGTGACTGTATCAATTTACATTCCCAACAATAGTGGAAGAGGGCTCCTTTTGTCCACACCCTCCCCAGAATTTGTTGTCTGTAGATTTTCTGATGATGCTGATTCTAACAGGTGTGAGGTGATACCTCATTGTAGTTTTGATTTGCATTTCTCTAATAATTAGTGCTCTTGAGCAGCTTTTCATGTGCGTCTTAGCCATCTCTGTGTCTTCTTTGAAGAAACGTCTCTTTAGATATTCTGCCCATGTTTGTATTGGGTTGTTTGTTTTTTTAATATTAAGCTGCAGGAGCTGTTTATATATATTGGAGATTAAACCTTTGTCCATTGATTCGTTTGCAACTATTTTCGCCCCTTCTGAGGGATGCCTTTTTCCATTCCCGTGTTTTTAACCAAAAAAGAAAGAAAGACAAAGAAGCAGAACACTAATGTGCGTAAAATATGGCTTTTGAAACGGTCGTTTTGAAATATGGACGTCCTTTGAATTTTTTGGTCGATATGTGACCCCAGGATTTGTTTTCAGGGCAGGTGTCATTTACAGGCCTGCAATGATTTTGAATATCAACTGACCTTTAGCGCTGGGATTAAAGCTGCTGTTGTGTGAAACGGCCACAAGGTGGCAGCAGTTCTCTCTTTCAAATCAGGTTATTAGTGCAACAGAGCCTCAATGGAAGTCTTGTTCTAGATTGGAATTTAGAATGGAATGTGCCAGGAGAAAGCCCCTCAAGTTTGTCTCACTACTTCTTGTTCGTGTTTTTAATTTAATTTTTTATTTTTTATTACAGCAAGTTTGATTACAATGCTTGGCTTGTTGTAGGTGTGGAAGATGTGGTTCTTTTACACATATACAGATGTCTGTTCTTCCTGGGATCCTTTGCCCATGTACGTTAAGACAGAATGTTGAGTAGTCCTCTCTTTGTATTCCGTAGGTCTTAGGTGATTATATATGTCACCTGTGTTTGTATATGTCTGTTAACCCCAATATCGTAATGAAACCCATCCTCACACC
Organism: Mesoplodon bidens; assembly: GCF_964165515.1. Lineage (NCBI taxonomy): Eukaryota > Metazoa > Chordata > Mammalia > Artiodactyla > Ziphiidae > Mesoplodon > Mesoplodon bidens. Next base: position 165,903 of record NW_027672360.1, on the reverse strand, counting down.
TTTCCATTGGTGAACCATAAGTTTGTTTAATGAATCTGTGATTGCCCTTCTCCGTGGAAATATCTGCCCTGGTATCCATTTTTAGGTAACACCTATAAGTGATATGATACGATATGTGTCTTTCACTTTCTGACTTACTACAAGTCATGTGATAACCTCTAGGCTCATCTACGGTGCTGCAAATGGCATTGTGTCCTTTTTTTCCTTGGCTTCTATTCTGCTTTAGCGAGGTCCATTTTCAACACTGTGATTCCCTGAGGGTTGTGGATTAGCTGACGTGGGCAGCCTTATCCTGCCGGCCGACCCTCCCCAGGTGTGCCTGGTTGAGGTCAATATAAACAGCGCTCCAGGCAGCAATAGCCCCTGAAGCTGTGCCTGCCTCCATATTCTTTGCCCCGTGAGCAGTCTCGGGGCTGTGCTGGTGGGAGGGAGTGAGGGGCCACAGCTTTGTTGGTGGCCCGGTGTGAGTGGAGTTCTGCTGGCCTTTCTGCAGGAGTTGCCAAGCTGCCACCTGTAAAGAAGAGGATGTGTCACCCATACCTCCCGCTGGAATTTCTCTCCGGACAGAGGTGAGGAAGGAAAAAATCAGTGGGGGCCGGGACAGGTGGGGTATCTCTGGCAGGACAATGGAAAGCTTCCGGAAGAGTGCCCTGGGCCAGGACCACCCTGGCTGGCCTGGAGGCACCAAGTTGGCCTGCGTTCTCTCGCTGTTGTGGCTCCACGGCCCTTCCTCTAGTCTTTCAAGCCCTTGTACATATTCAGGTGTTTTACCTGGGAAGGGTGGGAACAGTTCAGCAACAGCTGGCCTGGGGCTCAGCTCACCTTTGTTCAGAGATGCCTCGGCTCGGTCCCCCCGCTTTGCAATGAGGAAGCTCCTTGTGTGGGGTGTGGGTTGCTGGCTGTACGGGAGATGATTCCCCACCTCTGAACAATTTCAATATTGTTTACCGTTGGAGCAAGTGCCCTGATAGTGTTTTTCTCTGTATAACTGGTCGGTTCAGGTTTTTCTTCGTTTATGGTTCAAGTTAGCTTTTATTCCTCTTTTATGTATTTATAGATATAAGCATGGAAATAATTTATTCCTATAAATACATCTGTGTGAAGGGAAGAGCTTTTTTCTGTTTTATTTTTAAATTTTATATTTTAACATTTTGAAATTTAATTTTATTTACTTTTTTATACAGCGGGTTATTATTAGTTATGTATTTTATGCATATACATGTATACAGGTCAATCTCAATCTCCCAACTCGTCCCACCACCACCACCCCATGGCTTCCCACACTTGGTGTCCATACGTTTGTTCTCTACCTCTGTGTCTCTATTTCTTCCCTGCAAACCAGTTCATCTGTACCATTTTTTAGGTTCCACATATATGCATTAATATACAATATTTGTTTTCCCCTTTCTGACTTACTTCATTCTGTATGACTGTCTCTAGATCCATCGATGTCTCTACAAATGACCCAGATTCATTCCTTTTTATGGCCGAGTAATATTCCATTTTATATATGTACCCCATCTTTATCCATTCATCTGTCTTTGGGCGTTTAGTTTGCTTCCATTACCTGGCTATTGTAAATAGTGCTGCAATGAACATTGTGGTGAATGTGCCTTTTTGATTTATGGTTTTCTTTGGGTATATGCCCAGAAGTGGAATTGCTGGATCAGATGGTAATTCTATTTCTAGATTTTTTAAGGAAACTCCATAGTGTTCTCCATAGTGACTCTATCAATTTACATTCCCACCAATAGTGGAAGAGGTTCCCTTTTGTCCACACCCTCCCCAGAATTTGTTGTTTGTAGATTTTCTGATGATGCCGATTCTAACAGGTGTGAGGTGATACCTCATTGTAGTTTTGATTTGCATTTCTCTAATAATTAGTGCTCTTGAGCAGCTTCTCATGTGCGCCTTGGCCATCTCTGTGTCTTCTTTGAAGAAACGTCTCTTGAGATCTTCTGCCCATTTCCGTATTGGGAGGATTGTGGGATGGTCAGGCTGTGTGCTGACGCACGTGTCAGTGCCAGCGTAAGGGCCAGGAGTAGGGTACATCATAGGGTAACGTGTAGGGCTGGTGGTGGGTTTCCGTTCCGGGCTAGGGTTAGGGTTAGGGAACGGCAAGGTTTAGGGAACAGGTGAGCATAGGGACACGTGGGAGAGGCAGGCTACGTGCTGACAAACGTGTCAGTGCCAGCGTACGGGTCTGGAGTAAAGTATGGTGTAGGGCTAGTTGTGGGTTTCCATTCCGCGCTAGGGTTAGGGTTAGGGAACGGCAAGGCTTAGGGCACAGCTGAGGGTACAGAAACGTGGGAGGGTCAGGCTATGTGCTGACGCACGTTTCAGTGCCAGTGTACGGGCCAGGATTAGGGTACGGAGTAGGGTAAGGTGTAGGGCTGTTGGTGGGTTTCTGTTCCGGGTTAGGGTTAGGGAACGGCAAGGCTTAGGGCACAGGTAAGGGTACTGAAACGAGGGAGAGGCACGCTACGTGCTGACACACGGGTCAGTGCCAGCGTACGCGCCAGAATTAGGGTACGGCGTAGGGTAAGGTGTAGGGCTGGTGGTGGGTTTCTGTTCCAGGGTAGGGTTAGGGTTAGGGATCGGCAAGGCTTAGGGCACAGGTGAGGGTATGGAAACATGGGAGTGGCAGGCTACGTGCTTACACAAGGGTCAGTTCCAGTGTACGGCCCAGGAGTAGGGTACGGCGTAGGGTAAGGTGTAGGGCTGGTGGTGGGTTTCCGTTTCCGGCTAGGGTTAGGGTTAGGGAATGGCAAGGCTTAGGGCACAGGTGAGGGTACAAAAACGTGGGAGGGTCAGGCTACGTGCTGACGCAAGTGTCAGTGCCAGCGTACGGCCCAGGAATAGGGTATGGCGTAGGGTAAAGTGTAGGGTTAGGGTTAGGGAACGGCAAGGCTTAGGGCACAGGTGAGGGTACGGAAACGTGGGAGGGTCAGGCTACATGCTGAAGCACGGGTCAGTGCCAGGGTGTGGACCAGGAGTAGGGTACGGCGTAGGGTAAGGTGTAAGACTGGTGGTGGGTGTCCATTCCGGGGTTTGATTAGGGTTAGGGAACGTCAAGTTTTAGGGCACAGGTGAGGGTACGGAAACGTGGGAGGGTCAGGCTACCTGCTGACGCATGGGTCAGTGCCAGCGTATGGGCCAGGAGTAGGGTACGGCGTAGGGTAAGGTGTAGGGCTGGTGGTGGGTTTCCGTTCTGGGCTAGGGTTAGGGTTAGGGAACGGCAAGGCTAAGGGCACAGGTGAGGGTACGGAAACTTGGGTGAGGCAGGCTACGTGCTGACGCACGGGTCAGTGCCAGCATACAGGCCAGGAGTAGGGTAAGGCATAGGGTATGGTGTAGGGCTGGTGGTGGGTTTCAGTTCAGGGCTAGGGTTAGGGTTAGTGAACGGCAAGGCTTAGGGCACAGGTGAGGGTACAGAAACGTGTTAGGTTCATGGTGCATGTTGATGCATGGAATAGTGTCATCGTACGCATTAGGATTAGGGTACGGCGTACAGTAAGGTGTACGGATGGCGGTAGGTTTACATTCCGGTGTAGGGTTAGGGATAGCGAATTGCAAGGTATAGGGCACAGGTGATGGTACGGAATTGTGTTAGGTTCAGGGTACGTGTTGACTCACGGGTTAGTGTGAGCGTACGCATGAGGATTAGGGTACCGCATAGAGTAAGGTGTAGGGTTGGTGGTAGGTTTCCGTTCCAGTCTAGGGTTATGTTTAGGGACTGGCAAAGTTTAGGGCACAGGTGAGGGTACGAAACGTGTTAGGGTCAGGGTACGTGTTGATGCACAGGTTAGTGTCAGCATACGAATTAGGATTAGGGTATGGCGTAAGGTAAGGTGTAGGGTTGGTGGTAGTTTTCCGTTCCGGGCTAGGGTTAAGGTAAGGGAACGGCAAGGTTTATGGCAGAGGTGAGGGTACGGAAACGTGTTAGGGTCAGGGTACGTGTTGACGTATGGATTAGGATTAGGGTACGGCTTAGGGTAAGGTGTAGGGCTGATGGTAGGTTTCTGTTCCGGGCTAAGGTTAAGGATAGGCAACGGCAAGGTTTGGGGCACAGCTGAGGGTACGGAAACGTGTTAGTGTCAGGGTACATGTTGACTCACCGGTTAGTGCCAGCGTACGGATTAGGATTAGTGTACCGCGTAGATAAGGTGCACGGTTGGTGGTAGGTTTCCGTTCCAGCCTATGGTTAGGGTTAGGGAAAGTCAAGGTTTCTATTTGTAGGTTTTTTAAGGAAACTCCATACTGTTCTCCATAGTGACTGTATCAATTTACATTCCCAACAATAGTGGAGGAGGGCTCCTTTTGTCCACACCCTCCCCAGAATTTGTTGTCTGTAGATTTTCTGATGATGCTGATTCTAACAGGTGTGAGGTGATACCTCATTGTAGTTTTGATTTGCATTTCTCTAATAATTAGTGCTCTTGAGCAGCTTTTCATGTGCGTCTTAGCCATCTCTGTGTCTTCTTTGAAGAAACGTCTCTTTAGATATTCTGCCCATGTTTGTATTGGGTTGTTTGTTTTTTTAATATTAAGCTGCAGGAGCTGTTTATATATATTGGAGATTAAACCTTTGTCCATTGATTCGTTTGCAACTATTTTCGCCCCTTCTGAGGGATGCCTTTTTCCATTCCCGTGTTTTTAACCAAAAAAGAAAGAAAGACAAAGAAGCAGAACACTAATGTGCGTAAAATATGGCTTTTGAAACGGTCGTTTTGAAATATGGACGTCCTTTGAATTTTTTGGTCGATATGTGACCCCAGGATTTGTTTTCAGGGCAGGTGTCATTTACAGGCCTGCAATGATTTTGAATATCAACTGACCTTTAGCGCTGGGATTAAAGCTGCTGTTGTGTGAAACGGCCACAAGGTGGCAGCAGTTCTCTCTTTCAAATCAGGTTATTAGTGCAACAGAGCCTCAATGGAAGTCTTGTTCTAGATTGGAATTTAGAATGGAATGTGCCAGGAGAAAGCCCCTCAAGTTTGTCTCACTACTTCTTGTTCGTGTTTTTAATTTAATTTTTTATTTTTTATTACAGCAAGTTTGATTACAATGCTTGGCTTGTTGTAGGTGTGGAAGATGTGGTTCTTTGACACATATACAGATGTCTGTTCTTCCTGGGATCCTTTGCCCATGTACGTTAAGACAGAATGTTGAGTAGTCCTCTCTTTGTATTCCGTAGGTCTTAGGTGATTATATATGTCACCTGTGTTTGTATATGTCTGTTAACCCCAATATCGTAATGAAACCCATCCTCACACCTTTCCATTGGTGAACCATAAGTTTGTTTAATGAATCTGTGATTGCCCTTCTCCGTGGAAATATCTGCCCTGGTATCCATTTTTAGGTAACACCTATAAGTGATATGATACGATATGTGTCTTTCACTTTCTGACTTACTACAAGTCATGTGATAACCTCTAGGCTCATCTACGGTGCTGCAAATGGCATTGTGTCCTTTTTTTCCTTGGCTTCTATTCTGCTTTAGCGAGGTCCATTTTCAACACTGTGATTCCCTGAGGGTTGTGGATTAGCTGACGTGGGCAGCCTTATCCTGCCGGCCGGCCCTCCCCAGGTGTGCCTGGTTGAGGTCAATATAAACAGCGCTCCAGGCAGCAATAGCCCCTGAAGCTGTGCCTGCCTCCATATTCTTTGCCCCGTGAGCAGTCTCGGGGCTGTGCTGGTGGGAGGGAGTGAGGGGCCACAGCTTTGTTGGTGGCCCGGTGTGAGTGGAGTTCTGCTGGCCTTTCTGCAGGAGTTGCCAAGCTGCCACCTGTAAAGAAGAGGATGTGTCACCCATACCTCCCGCTGGAATTTCTCTCCGGACAGAGGTGAGGAAGGAAAAAATCAGTGGGGGCCGGGACAGGTGGGGTATCTCTGGCAGGACAATGGAAAGCTTCCGGAAGAGTGCCCTGGGCCAGGACCACCCTGGCTGGCCTGGAGGCACCAAGTTGGCCTGCGTTCTCTCGCTGTTGTGGCTCCACGGCCCTTCCTCTAGTCTTTCAAGCCCTTGTACATATTCAGGTGTTTTACCTGGGAAGGGTGGGAACAGTTCAGCAACAGCTGGCCTGGGGCTCAGCTCACCTTTGTTCAGAGATGCCTCGGCTCGGTCCCCCCGCTTTGCAATGAGGAAGCTCCTTGTGTGGGGTGTGGGTTGCTGGCTGTACGGGAGATGATTCCCCACCTCTGAACAATTTCAATATTGTTTACCGTTGGAGCAAGTGCCCTGATAGTGTTTTTCTCTGTATAACTGGTCGGTTCAGGTTTTTCTTCGTTTATGGTTCAAGTTAGCTTTTATTCCTCTTTTATGTATTTATAGATATAAGCATGGAAATAATTTATTCCTATAAATACATCTGTGTGAAGGGAAGAGCTTTTTTCTGTTTTATTTTTAAATTTTATATTTTAACATTTTGAAATTTAATTTTATTTACTTTTTTATACAGCGGGTTATTATTAGTTATGTATTTTATGCATATACATGTATACAGGTCAATCTCAATCTCCCAACTCGTCCCACCACCACCACCCCATGGCTTCCCACACTTGGTGTCCATACGTTTGTTCTCTACCTCTGTGTCTCTATTTCTTCCCTGCAAACCAGTTCATCTGTACCATTTTTTAGGTTCCACATATATGCATTAATATACAATATTTGTTTTCCCCTTTCTGACTTACTTCATTCTGTATGACTGTCTCTAGATCCATCGATGTCTCTACAAATGACCCAGATTCATTCCTTTTTATGGCCGAGTAATATTCCATTTTATATATGTACCCCATCTTTATCCATTCATCTGTCTTTGGGCATTTAGTTTGCTTCCATTACCTGGCTATTGTAAATAGTGCTGCAATGAACATTGTGGTGAATGTGCCTTTTTGATTTATGGTTTTCTTTGGGTATATGCCCAGAAGTGGAATTGCTGGATCAGATGGTAATTCTATTTCTAGATTTTTTAAGGAAACTCCATAGTGTTCTCCATAGTGACTCTATCAATTTACATTCCCACCAATAGTGGAAGAGGGCTCCTTTTGTCCACACCCTCCCCAGAATTTGTTGTTTGTAGATTTTCTGATGATGCCGATTCTAACAGGTGTGAGGTGATACCTCATTGTAGTTTTGATTTGCATTTCTCTAATAATTAGTGCTCTTGAGCAGCTTCTCATGTGCGCCTTGGCCATCTCTGTGTCTTCTTTGAAGAAACGTCTCTTGAGATCTTCTGCCCATTTCCGTATTGGGAGGATCGTGGGATGGTCAGGCTGTGTGCTGACGCACGTGTCAGTGCCAGCGTAAGGGCCAGGAGTAGGGTACATCATAGGGTAACGTGTAGGGCTGGTGGTGGGTTTCCGTTCCGGGCTAGGGTTAGGGTTAGGGAACGGCAAGGTTTAGGGAACAGGTGAGCATAGGGACACGTGGGAGAGGCAGGCTACGTGCTGACAAACGTGTCAGTGCCAGCGTACGGGTCTGGAGTAAAGTATGGTGTAGGGCTAGTTGTGGGTTTCCATTCCGCGCTAGGGTTAGGGTTAGGGAACGGCAAGGCTTAGGGCACAGCTGAGGGTACAGAAACGTGGGAGGGTCAGGCTATGTGCTGACGCACGTTTCAGTGCCAGTGTACGGGCCAGGATTAGGGTACGGAGTAGGGTAAGGTGTAGGGCTGTTGGTGGGTTTCTGTTCCGGGTTAGGGTTAGGGAACGGCAAGGCTTAGGGCACAGGTAAGGGTACTGAAACGAGGGAGAGGCACGCTACGTGCTGACACACGGGTCAGTGCCAGCGTACGCGCCAGAATTAGGGTACGGCGTAGGGTAAGGTGTAGGGCTGGTGGTGGGTTTCTGTTCCAGGGTAGGGTTAGGGTTAGGGATCGGCAAGGCTTAGGGCACAGGTGAGGGTATGGAAACATGGGAGTGGCAGGCTACGTGCTTACACAAGGGTCAGTTCCAGTGTACGGCCCAGGAGTAGGGTACGGCGTAGGGTAAGGTGTAGGGCTGGTGGTGGGTTTCCGTTTCCGGCTAGGGTTAGGGTTAGGGAATGGCAAGGCTTAGGGCACAGGTGAGGGTACAGAAACGTGGGAGGGTCAGGCTACGTGCTGACGCAAGTGTCAGTGCCAGCGTACGGCCCAGGAATAGGGTATGGCGTAGGGTAAAGTGTAGGGTTAGGGTTAGGGAACGGCAAGGCTTAGGGCACAGGTGAGGGTACGGAAACGTGGGAGGGTCAGGCTACATGCTGAAGCACGGGTCAGTGCCAGGGTGTGGACCAGGAGTAGGGTACGGCGTAGGGTAAGGTGTAAGACTGGTGGTGGGTGTCCATTCCGGGGTTTGATTAGGGTTAGGGAACGTCAAGTTTTAGGGCACAGGTGAGGGTACGGAAACGTGGGAGGGTCAGGCTACCTGCTGACGCATGGGTCAGTGCCAGCGTATGGGCCAGGAGTACGGTACGGCGTAGGGTAAGGTGTAGGGCTGGTGGTGGGTTTCCGTTCTGGGCTAGGGTTAGGGTTAGGGAACGGCAAGGCTAAGGGCACAGGTGAGGGTACGGAAACTTGGGTGAGGCAGGCTACGTGCTGACGCACGGGTCAGTGCCAGCATACAGGCCAGGAGTAGGGTAAGGCATAGGGTATGGTGTAGGGCTGGTGGTGGGTTTCAGTTCAGGGCTAGGGTTAGGGTTAGTGAACGGCAAGGCTTAGGGCACAGGTGAGGGTACAGAAACGTGTTAGGTTCATGGTGCATGTTGATGCATGGAATAGTGTCATCGTACGCATTAGGATTAGGGTACGGCGTACAGTAAGGTGTACGGATGGCGGTAGGTTTACATTCCGGTGTAGGGTTAGGGATAGCGAATTGCAAGGTATAGGGCACAGGTGATGGTACGGAATTGTGTTAGGTTCAGGGTACGTGTTGACTCACGGGTTAGTGTGAGCGTACGCATGAGGATTAGGGTACCGCATAGAGTAAGGTGTAGGGTTGGTGGTAGGTTTCCGTTCCAGTCTAGGGTTATGTTTAGGGACTGGCAAAGTTTAGGGCACAGGTGAGTGTACGAAACGTGTTAGGGTCAGGGTACGTGTTGATGCACAGGTTAGTGTCAGCATACGAATTAGGATTAGGGTATGGCGTAAGGTAAGGTGTAGGGTTGGTGGTAGTTTTCCGTTCCGGGCTAGGGTTAAGGTAAGGGAACGGCAAGGTTTATGGCAGAGGTGAGGGTACGGAAACGTGTTAGGGTCAGGGTACGTGTTGACGTATGGATTAGGATTAGGGTACGGCTTAGGGTAAGGTGTAGGGCTGATGGTAGGTTTCTGTTCCGGGCTAAGGTTAAGGATAGGCAACGGCAAGGTTTGGGGCACAGCTGAGGGTACGGAAACGTGTTAGTGTCAGGGTACATGTTGACTCACCGGTTAGTGCCAGCGTACGGATTAGGATTAGTGTACCGCGTAGATAAGGTGCACGGTTGGTGGTAGGTTTCCGTTCCAGCCTATGGTTAGGGTTAGGGAAAGTCAAGGTTTCTATTTGTAGGTTTTTTAAGGAAACTCCATACTGTTCTCCATAGTGACTGTATCAATTTACATTCCCAACAATAGTGGAGGAGGGCTCCTTTTGTCCACACCCTCCCCAGAATTTGTTGTCTGTAGATTTTCTGATGATGCTGATTCTAACAGGTGTGAGGTGATACCTCATTGTAGTTTTGATTTGCATTTCTCTAATAATTAGTGCTCTTGAGCAGCTTTTCATGTGCGTCTTAGCCATCTCTGTGTCTTCTTTGAAGAAACGTCTCTTTAGATATTCTGCCCATGTTTGTATTGGGTTGTTTGTTTTTTTAATATTAAGCTGCATGAGCTGTTTATATATATTGGAGATTAAACCTTTGTCCATTGATTCGTTTGCAACTATTTTCGCCCCTTCTGAGGGATGCCTTTTTCCATTCCCGTGTTTTTAACCAAAAAAGAAAGAAAGACAAAGAAGCAGAACACTAATGTGCGTAAAATATGGCTTTTGAAACGGTCGTTTTGAAATATGGACGTCCTTTGAATTTTTTGGTCGATATGTGACCCCAGGATTTGTTTTCAGGGCAGGTGTCATTTACAGGCCTGCAATGATTTTGAATATCAACTGACCTTTAGCGCTGGGATTAAAGCTGCTGTTGTGTGAAACGGCCACAAGGTGGCAGCAGTTCTCTCTTTCAAATCAGGTTATTAGTGCAACAGAGCCTCAATGGAAGTCTTGTTCTAGATTGGAATTTAGAATGGAATGTGCCAGGAGAAAGCCCCTCAAGTTTGTCTCACTACTTCTTGTTCGTGTTTTTAATTTAATTTTTTATTTTTTATTACAGCAAGTTTGATTACAATGCTTGGCTTGTTGTAGGTGTGGAAGATGTGGTTCTTTTACACATATACAGATGTCTGTTCTTCCTGGGATCCTTTGCCCATGTACGTTAAGACAGAATGTTGAGTAGTCCTCTCTTTGTATTCCGTAGGTCTTAGGTGATTATATATGTCACCTGTGTTTGTATATGTCTGTTAACCCCAATATCGTAATGAAACCCATCCTCACACCTTTCCATTGGTGAACCATAAGTTTGTTTAATGAATCTGTGATTGCCCTTCTCCGTGGAAATATCTGCCCTGGTATCCATTTTTAGGTAACACCTATAAGTGATATGATACGATATGTGTCTTTCACTTTCTGACTTACTACAAGTCATGTGATAACCTCTAGGCTCATCTACGGTGCTGCAAATGGCATTGTGTCCTTTTTTTCCTTGGCTTCTATTCTGCTTTAGCGAGGTCCATTTTCAACACTGTGATTCCCTGAGGGTTGTGGATTAGCTGACGTGGGCAGCCTTATCCTGCCGGCCGGCCCTCCCCAGGTGTGCCTGGTTGAGGTCAATATAAACAGCGCTCCAGGCAGCAATAGCCCCTGAAGCTGTGCCTGCCTCCATATTCTTTGCCCCGTGAGCAGTCTCGGGGCTGTGCTGGTGGGAGGGAGTGAGGGGCCACAGCTTTGTTGGTGGCCCGGTGTGAGTGGAGTTCTGCTGGCCTTTCTGCAGGAGTTGCCAAGCTGCCACCTGTAAAGAAGAGGATGTGTCACCCATACCTCCCGCTGGAATTTCTCTCCGGACAGAGGTGAGGAAGGAAAAAATCAGTGGGGGCCGGGACAGGTGGGGTATCTCTGGCAGGACAATGGAAAGCTTCCGGAAGAGTGCCCTGGGCCAGGACCACCCTGGCTGGCCTGGAGGCACCAAGTTGGCCTGCGTTCTCTCGCTGTTGTGGCTCCACGGCCCTTCCTCTAGTCTTTCAAGCCCTTGTACATATTCAGGTGTTTTACCTGGGAAGGGTGGGAACAGTTCAGCAACAGCTGGCCTGGGGCTCAGCTCACCTTTGTTCAGAGATGCCTCGGCTCGGTCCCCCAGCTTTGCAATGAGGAAGCTCCTTGTGTGGGGTGTGGGTTGCTGGCTGTACGGGAGATGATTCCCCACCTCTGAACAATTTCAATATTGTTTACCGTTGGAGCAAGTGCCCTGATAGTGTTTTTCTCTGTATAACTGGTCGGTTCAGGTTTTTCTTCGTTTATGGCTCAAGTTAGCTTTTATTCCTCTTTTATGTATTTATAGATATAAGCATGGAAATAATTTATTCCTATAAATACATCTGTGTGAAGGGAAGAGCTTTTTTCTGTTTTATTTTTAAATTTTATATTTTAACATTTTGAAATTTAATTTTATTTACTTTTTTATACAGCGGGTTATTATTAGTTATGTATTTTATGCATATACATGTATACAGGTCAATCTCAATCTCCCAACTCGTCCCACCACCACCACCCCATGGCTTCCCACACTTGGTGTCCATACGTTTGTTCTCTACCTCTGTGTCTCTATTTCTTCCCTGCAAACCAGTTCATCTGTACCATTTTTTAGGTTCCACATATATGCATTAATATACAATATTTGTTTTCCCCTTTCTGACTTACTTCATTCTGTATGACTGTCTCTAGATCCATCGATGTCTCTACAAATGACCCAGATTCATTCCTTTTTATGGCCGAGTAATATTCCATTTTATATATGTACCCCATCTTTATCCATTCATCTGTCTTTGGGCGTTTAGTTTGCTTCCATTACCTGGCTATTGTAAATAGTGCTGCAATGAACATTGTGGTGAATGTGCCTTTTTGATTTATGGTTTTCTTTGGGTATATGCCCAGAAGTGGAATTGCTGGATCAGATGGTAATTCTATTTCTAGATTTTTTAAGGAAACTCCATAGTGTTCTCCATAGTGACTCTATCAATTTACATTCCCACCAATAGTGGAAGAGGGCTCCTTTTGTCCACACCCTCCCCAGAATTTGTTGTTTGTAGATTTTCTGATGATGCCGATTCTAACAGGTGTGAGGTGATACCTCATTGTAGTTTTGATTTGCATTTCTCTAATAATTAGTGCTCTTGAGCAGCTTCTCATGTGCGCCTTGGCCATCTCTGTGTCTTCTTTGAAGAAACGTCTCTTGAGATCTTCTGCCCATTTCCGTATTGGGAGGATCGTGGGATGGTCAGGCTGTGTGCTGACGCACGTGTCAGTGCCAGCGTAAGGGCCAGGAGTAGGGTACATCATAGGGTAACGTGTAGGGCTGGTGGTGGGTTTCCGTTCCGGGCTAGGGTTAGGGTTAGGGAACGGCAAGGTTTAGGGAACAGGTGAGCATAGGGACACGTGGGAGAGGCAGGCTACGTGCTGACAAACGTGTCAGTGCCAGCGTACGGGTCTGGAGTAAAGTATGGTGTAGGGCTAGTTGTGGGTTTCCATTCCACGCTAGGGTTAGGGTTAGGGAACGGCAAGGCTTAGGGCACAGCTGAGGGTACAGAAACGTGGGAGGGTCAGGCTATGTGCTGACGCACGTTTCAGTGCCAGTGTACGGGCCAGGATTAGGGTACGGAGTAGGGTAAGGTGTAGCGCTGTTGGTGGGTTTCTGTTCCGGGTTAGGGTTAGGGAACGGCAAGGCTTAGGGCACAGGTAAGGGTACTGAAACGAGGGAGAGGCACGCTACGTGCTGACACACGGGTCAGTGCCAGCGTACGCGCCAGAATTAGGGTACGGCGTAGGGTAAGGTGTAGGGCTGGTGGTGGGTTTCTGTTCCAGGGTAGGGTTAGGGTTAGGGATCGGCAAGGCTTAGGGCACAGGTGAGGGTATGGAAACATGGGAGTGGCAGGCTACGTGCTTACACAAGGGTCAGTTCCAGTGTACGGCCCAGGAGTAGGGTACGGCGTAGGGTAAGGTGTAGGGCTGGTGGTGGGTTTCCGTTTCCGGCTAGGGTTAGGGTTAGGGAATGGCAAGGCTTAGGGCACAGGTGAGGGTACAGAAACGTGGGAGGGTCAGGCTACGTGCTGACGCAAGTGTCAGTGCCAGCGTACGGCCCAGGAATAGGGTATGGCGTAGGGTAAAGTGTAGGGTTAGGGTTAGGGAACGGCAAGGCTTAGGGCACAGGTGAGGGTACGGAAACGTGGGAGGGTCAGGCTACATGCTGAAGCACGGGTCAGTGCCAGGGTGTGGACCAGGAGTAGGGTACGGCGTAGGGTAAGGTGTAAGACTGGTGGTGGGTGTCCATTCCGGGGTTTGATTAGGGTTAGGGAACGTCAAGTTTTAGGGCACAGGTGAGGGTACGGAAACGTGGGAGGGTCAGGCTACCTGCTGACGCATGGGTCAGTGTCAGCGTATGGGCCAGGAGTAGGGTACGGCGTAGGGTAAGTTGTAGGGCTGGTGGTGGGTTTCCGTTCTGGGCTAGGGTTAGGGTTAGGGAACGGCAAGGCTAAGGGCACAGGTGAGGGTACGGAAACTTGGGTGAGGCAGGCTACGTGCTGACGCATGGGTCAGTGCCAGCATACAGGCCAGGAGTAGGGTAAGGCATAGGGTATGGTGTAGGGCTGGTGGTGGGTTTCAGTTCAGGGCTAGGGTTAGGGTTAGTGAACGGCAAGGCTTAGGGCACAGGTGAGGGTACAGAAACGTGTTAGGTTCATGGTGCATGTTGATGCATGGAATAGTGTCATCGTACGCATTAGGATTAGGGTACGGCGTACAGTAAGGTGTACGGATGGCGGTAGGTTTACATTCCGGTGTAGGGTTAGGGATAGCGAATTGCAAGGTATAGGGCACAGGTGATGGTACGGAATTGTGTTAGGTTCAGGGTACGTGTTGACTCACGGGTTAGTGTGAGCGTACGCATGAGGATTAGGGTACCGCATAGAGTAAGGTGTAGGGTTGGTGGTAGGTTTCCGTTCCAGTCTAGGGTTATGTTTAGGGACTGGCAAAGTTTAGGGCACAGGTGAGGGTACGAAACGTGTTAGGGTCAGGGTACATGTTGATGCACAGGTTAGTGTCAGCATACGAATTAGGATTAGGGTATGGCGTAAGGTAAGGTGTAGGGTTGGTGGTAGTTTTCCGTTCCGGGCTAGGGTTAAGGTAAGGGAACGGCAAGGTTTATGGCAGAGGTGAGGGTACGGAAACGTGTTAGGGTCAGGGTACGTGTTGACGTATGGATTAGGATTAGGGTACGGCTTAGGGTAAGGTGTAGGGCTGATGGTAGGTTTCTGTTCCGGGCTAAGGTTAAGGATAGGCAACGGCAAGGTTTGGGGCACAGCTGAGGGTACGGAAACGTGTTAGTGTCAGGGTACATGTTGACTCACCGGTTAGTGCCAGCGTACGGATTAGGATTAGTGTACCGCGTAGATAAGGTGCACGGTTGGTGGTAGGTTTCCGTTCCAGCCTATGGTTAGGGTTAGGGAAAGTCAAGGTTTCTATTTGTAGGTTTTTTAAGGAAACTCCATACTGTTCTCCATAGTGACTGTATCAATTTACATTCCCAACAATAGTGGAAGAGGGCTCCTTTTGTCCACACCCTCCCCAGAATTTGTTGTCTGTAGATTTTCTGATGATGCTGATTCTAACAGGTGTGAGGTGATACCTCATTGTAGTTTTGATTTGCATTTCTCTAATAATTAGTGCTCTTGAGCAGCTTTTCATGTGCGTCTTAGCCATCTCTGTGTCTTCTTTGAAGAAACGTCTCTTTAGATATTCTGCCCATGTTTGTATTGGGTTGTTTGTTTTTTTAATATTAAGCTGCAGGAGCTGTTTATATATATTGGAGATTAAACCTTTGTCCATTGATTCGTTTGCAACTATTTTCGCCCCTTCTGAGGGATGCCTTTTTCCATTCCCGTGTTTTTAACCAAAAAAGAAAGAAAGACAAAGAAGCAGAACACTAATGTGCGTAAAATATGGCTTTTGAAACGGTCGTTTTGAAATATGGACGTCCTTTGAATTTTTTGGTCGATATGTGACCCCAGGATTTGTTTTCAGGGCAGGTGTCATTTACAGGCCTGCAATGATTTTGAATATCAACTGACCTTTAGCGCTGGGATTAAAGCTGCTGTTGTGTGAAACGGCCACAAGGTGGCAGCAGTTCTCTCTTTCAAATCAGGTTATTAGTGCAACAGAGCCTCAATGGAAGTCTTGTTCTAGATTGGAATTTAGAATGGAATGTGCCAGGAGAAAGCCCCTCAAGTTTGTCTCACTACTTCTTGTTCGTGTTTTTAATTTAATTTTTTATTTTTTATTACAGCAAGTTTGATTACAATGCTTGGCTTGTTGTAGGTGTGGAAGATGTGGTTCTTTGACACATATACAGATGTCTGTTCTTCCTGGGATCCTTTGCCCATGTACGTTAAGACAGAATGTTGAGTAGTCCTCTCTTTGTATTCCGTAGGTCTTAGGTGATTATATATGTCACCTGTGTTTGTATATGTCTGTTAACCCCAATATCGTAATGAAACCCATCCTCACACCTTTCCATTGGTGAACCATAAGTTTGTTTAATGAATCTGTGATTGCCCTTCTCCGTGGAAATATCTGCCCTGGTATCCATTTTTAGGTAACACCTATAAGTGATATGATACGATATGTGTCTTTCACTTTCTGACTTACTACAAGTCATGTGATAACCTCTAGGCTCATCTACGGTGCTGCAAATGGCATTGTGTCCTTTTTTTCCTTGGCTTCTATTCTGCTTTAGCGAGGTCCATTTTCAACACTGTGATTCCCTGAGGGTTGTGGATTAGCTGACGTGGGCAGCCTTATCCTGCCGGCCGGCCCTCCCCAGGTGTGCCTGGTTGAGGTCAATATAAACAGCGCTCCAGGCAGCAATAGCCCCTGAAGCTGTGCCTGCCTCCATATTCTTTGCCCCGTGAGCAGTCTCGGGGCTGTGCTGGTGGGAGGGAGTGAGGGGCCACAGCTTTGTTGGTGGCCCGGTGTGAGTGGAGTTCTGCTGGCCTTTCTGCAGGAGTTGCCAAGCTGCCACCTGTAAAGAAGAGGATGTGTCACCCATACCTCCCGCTGGAATTTCTCTCCGGACAGAGGTGAGGAAGGAAAAAATCAGTGGGGGCCGGGACAGGTGGGGTATCTCTGGCAGGACAATGGAAAGCTTCCGGAAGAGTGCCCTGGGCCAGGACCACCCTGGCTGGCCTGGAGGCACCAAGTTGGCCTGCGTTCTCTCGCTGTTGTGGCTCCACGGCCCTTCCTCTAGTCTTTCAAGCCCTTGTACATATTCAGGTGTTTTACCTGGGAAGGGTGGGAACAGTTCAGCAACAGCTGGCCTGGGGCTCAGCTCACCTTTGTTCAGAGATGCCTCGGCTCGGTCCCCCCGCTTTGCAATGAGGAAGCTCCTTGTGTGGGGTGTGGGTTGCTGGCTGTACGGGAGATGATTCCCCACCTCTGAACAATTTCAATATTGTTTACCGTTGGAGCAAGTGCCCTGATAGTGTTTTTCTCTGTATAACTGGTCGGTTCAGGTTTTTCTTCGTTTATGGTTCAAGTTAGCTTTTATTCCTCTTTTATGTATTTATAGATATAAGCATGGAAATAATTTATTCCTATAAATACATCTGTGTGAAGGGAAGAGCTTTTTTCTGTTTTATTTTTAAATTTTATATTTTAACATTTTGAAATTTAATTTTATTTACTTTTTTATACAGCGGGTTATTATTAGTTATGTATTTTATGCATATACATGTATACAGGTCAATCTCAATCTCCCAACTCGTCCCACCACCACCACCCCATGGCTTCCCACACTTGGTGTCCATACGTTTGTTCTCTACCTCTGTGTCTCTATTTCTTCCCTGCAAACCAGTTCATCTGTACCATTTTTTAGGTTCCACATATATGCATTAATATACAATATTTGTTTTCCCCTTTCTGACTTACTTCATTCTGTATGACTGTCTCTAGATCCATCGATGTCTCTACAAATGACCCAGATTCATTCCTTTTTATGGCCGAGTAATATTCCATTTTATATATGTACCCCATCTTTATCCATTCATCTGTCTTTGGGCGTTTAGTTTGCTTCCATTACCTGGCTATTGTAAATAGTGCTGCAATGAACATTGTGGTGAATGTGCCTTTTTGATTTATGGTTTTCTTTGGGTATATGCCCAGAAGTGGAATTGCTGGATCAGATGGTAATTCTATTTCTAGATTTTTTAAGGAAACTCCATAGTGTTCTCCATAGTGACTCTATCAATTTACATTCCCACCAATAGTGGAAGAGGGCTCCTTTTGTCCACACCCTCCCCAGAATTTGTTGTTTGTAGATTTTCTGATGATGCCGATTCTAACAGGTGTGAGGTGATACCTCATTGTAGTTTTGATTTGCATTTCTCTAATAATTAGTGCTCTTGAGCAGCTTCTCATGTGCGCCTTGGCCATCTCTGTGTCTTCTTTGAAGAAACGTCTCTTGAGATCTTCTGCCCATTTCCGTATTGGGAGGATCGTGGGATGGTCAGGCTGTGTGCTGACGCACGTGTCAGTGCCAGCGTAAGGGCCAGGAGTAGGGTACATCATAGGGTAACGTGTAGGGCTGGTGGTGGGTTTCCGTTCCGGGCTAGGGTTAGGGTTAGGGAACGGCAAGGTTTAGGGAACAGGTGAGCATAGGGACACGTGGGAGAGGCAGGCTACGTGCTGACAAACGTGTCAGTGCCAGCGTACGGGTCTGGAGTAAAGTATGGTGTAGGGCTAGTTGTGGGTTTCCATTCCGCGCTAGGGTTAGGGTTAGGGAACGGCAAGGCTTAGGGCACAGCTGAGGGTACAGAAACGTGGGAGGGTCAGGCTATGTGCTGACGCACGTTTCAGTGCCAGTGTACGGGCCAGGATTAGGGTACGGAGTAGGGTAAGGTGTAGGGCTGTTGGTGGGTTTCTGTTCCGGGTTAGGGTTAGGGAACGGCAAGGCTTAGGGCACAGGTAAGGGTACTGAAACGAGGGAGAGGCACGCTACGTGCTGACACACGGGTCAGTGCCAGCGTACGCGCCAGAATTAGGGTACGGCGTAGGGTAAGGTGTAGGGCTGGTGGTGGGTTTCTGTTCCAGGGTAGGGTTAGGGTTAGGGATCGGCAAGGCTTAGGGCACAGGTGAGGGTATGGAAACATGGGAGTGGCAGGCTACGTGCTTACACAAGGGTCAGTTCCAGTGTACGGCCCAGGAGTAGGGTACGGCGTAGGGAAAGGTGTAGGGCTGGTGGTGGGTTTCCGTTTCCGGCTAGGGTTAGGGTTAGGGAATGGCAAGGCTTAGGGCACAGGTGAGGGTACAGAAACGTGGGAGGGTCAGGCTACGTGCTGACGCAAGTGTCAGTGCCAGCGTACGGCCCAGGAATAGGGTATGGCGTAGGGTAAAGTGTAGGGTTAGGGTTAGGGAACGGCAAGGCTTAGGGCACAGGTGAGGGTACGGAAACGTGGGAGGGTCAGGCTACATGCTGAAGCACGGGTCAGTGCCAGGGTGTGGACCAGGAGTAGGGTACGGCGTAGGGTAAGGTGTAAGACTGGTGGTGGGTGTCCATTCCGGGGTTTGATTAGGGTTAGGGAACGTCAAGTTTTAGGGCACAGGTGAGGGTACGGAAACGTGGGAGGGTCAGGCTACCTGCTGACGCATGGGTCAGTGCCAGCGTATGGGCCAGGAGTAGGGTACGGCGTAGGGTAAGGTGTAGGGCTGGTGGTGGGTTTCCGTTCTGGGCTAGGGTTAGGGTTAGGGAACGGCAAGGCTAAGGGCACAGGTGAGGGTACGGAAACTTGGGTGAGGCAGGCTACGTGCTGACGCACGGGTCAGTGCCAGCATACAGGCCAGGAGTAGGGTAAGGCATAGGGTATGGTGTAGGGCTGGTGGTGGGTTTCAGTTCAGGGCTAGGGTTAGGGTTAGTGAACGGCAAGGCTTAGGGCACAGGTGAGGGTACAGAAACGTGTTAGGTTCATGGTGCATGTTGATGCATGGAATAGTGTCATCGTACGCATTAGGATTAGGGTACGGCGTACAGTAAGGTGTACGGATGGCGGTAGGTTTACATTCCGGTGTAGGGTTAGGGATAGCGAATTGCAAGGTATAGGGCACAGGTGATGGTACGGAATTGTGTTAGGTTCAGGGTACGTGTTGACTCACGGGTTAGTGTGAGCGTACGCATGAGGATTAGGGTACCGCATAGAGTAAGGTGTAGGGTTGGTGGTAGGTTTCCGTTCCAGTCTAGGGTTATGTTTAGGGACTGGCAAAGTTTAGGGCACAGGTGAGGGTACGAAACGTGTTAGGGTCAGGGTACGTGTTGATGCACAGGTTAGTGTCAGCATACGAATTAGGATTAGTGTATGGCGTAAGGTAAGGTGTAGGGTTGGTGGTAGTTTTCCGTTCCGGGCTAGGGTTAAGGTAAGGGAACGGCAAGGTTTATGGCAGAGGTGAGGGTACGGAAACGTGTTAGGGTCAGGGTACGTGTTGACGTATGGATTAGGATTAGGGTACGGCTTAGGGTAAGGTGTAGGGCTGATGGTAGGTTTCTGTTCCGGGCTAAGGTTAAGGATAGGCAACGGCAAGGTTTGGGGCACAGCTGAGGGTACGGAAACGTGTTAGTGTCAGGGTACATGTTGACTCACCGGTTAGTGCCAGCGTACGGATTAGGATTAGTGTACCGCGTAGATAAGGTGCACGGTTGGTGGTAGGTTTCTGTTCCAGCCTATGGTTAGGGTTAGGGAAAGTCAAGGTTTCTATTTGTAGGTTTTTTAAGGAAACTCCATACTGTTCTCCATAGTGACTGTATCAATTTACATTCCCAACAATAGTGGAGGAGGGCTCCTTTTGTCCACACCCTCCCCAGAATTTGTTGTCTGTAGATTTTCTGATGATGCTGATTCTAACAGGTGTGAGGTGATACCTCATTGTAGTTTTGATTTGCATTTCTCTAATAATTAGTGCTCTTGAGCAGCTTTTCATGTGCGTCTTAGCCATCTCTGTGTCTTCTTTGAAGAAACGTCTCTTTAGATATTCTGCCCATGTTTGTATTGGGTTGTTTGTTTTTTTAATATTAAGCTGCATGAGCTGTTTATATATATTGGAGATTAAACCTTTGTCCATTGATTCGTTTGCAACTATTTTCGCCCCTTCTGAGGGATGCCTTTTTCCATTCCCGTGTTTTTAACCAAAAAAGAAAGAAAGACAAAGAAGCAGAACACTAATGTGCGTAAAATATGGCTTTTGAAACGGTCGTTTTGAAATATGGACGTCCTTTGAATTTTTTGGTCGATATGTGACCCCAGGATTTGTTTTCAGGGCAGGTGTCATTTACAGGCCTGCAATGATTTTGAATATCAACTGACCTTTAGCGCTGGGATTAAAGCTGCTGTTGTGTGAAACGGCCACAAGGTGGCAGCAGTTCTCTCTTTCAAATCAGGTTATTAGTGCAACAGAGCCTCAATGGAAGTCTTGTTCTAGATTGGAATTTAGAATGGAATGTGCCAGGAGAAAGCCCCTCAAGTTTGTCTCACTACTTCTTGTTCGTGTTTTTAATTTAATTTTTTATTTTTTATTACAGCAATTTTGATTACAATGCTTGGCTTGTTGTAGGTGTGGAAGATGTGGTTCTTTGACACATATACAGATGTCTGTTCTTCCTGGGATCCTTTGCCCATGTACGTTAAGACAGAATGTTGAGTAGTCCTCTCTTTGTATTCCGTAGGTCTTAGGTGATTATATATGTCACCTGTGTTTGTATATGTCTGTTAACCCCAATATCGTAATGAAACCCATCCTCACACCTTTCCATTGGTGAACCATAAGTTTGTTTAATGAATCTGTGATTGCCCTTCTCCGTGGAAATATCTGCCCTGGTATCCATTTTTAGGTAACACCTATAAGTGATATGATACGATATGTGTCTTTCACTTTCTGACTTACTACAAGTCATGTGATAACCTCTAGGCTCATCTACGGTGCTGCAAATGGCATTGTGTCCTTTTTTTCCTTGGCTTCTATTCTGCTTTAGCGAGGTCCATTTTCAACACTGTGATTCCCTGAGGGTTGTGGATTAGCTGACGTGGGCAGCCTTATCCTGCCGGCCGGCCCTCCCCAGGTGTGCCTGGTTGAGGTCAATATAAACAGCGCTCCAGGCAGCAATAGCCCCTGAAGCTGTGCCTGCCTCCATATTCTTTGCCCCGTGAGCAGTCTCGGGGCTGTGCTGGTGGGAGGGAGTGAGGGGCCACAGCTTTGTTGGTGGCCCGGTGTGAGTGGAGTTCTGCTGGCCTTTCTGCAGGAGTTGCCAAGCTGCCACCTGTAAAGAAGAGGATGTGTCACCCATACCTCCCGCTGGAATTTCTCTCTGGACAGAGGTGAGGAAGGAAAAAATCAGTGGGGGCCGGGACAGGTGGGGTATCTCTGGCAGGACAATGGAAAGCTTCCGGAAGAGTGCCCTGGGCCAGGACCACCCTGGCTGGCCTGGAGGCACCAAGTTGGCCTGCGTTCTCTCGCTGTTGTGGCTCCACGGCCCTTCCTCTAGTCTTTCAAGCCCTTGTACATATTCAGGTGTTTTACCTGGGAAGGGTGGGAACAGTTCAGCAACAGCTGGCCTGGGGCTCAGCTCACCTTTGTTCAGAGATGCCTCGGCTCGGTCCCCCCGCTTTGCAATGAGGAAGCTCCTTGTGTGGGGTGTGGGTTGCTGGCTGTACGGGAGATGATTCCCCACCTCTGAACAATTTCAATATTGTTTACCGTTGGAGCAAGTGCCCTGATAGTGTTTTTCTCTGTATAACTGGTCGGTTCAGGTTTTTCTTCGTTTATGGTTCAAGTTAGCTTTTATTCCTCTTTTATGTATTTATAGATATAAGCATGGAAATAATTTATTCCTATAAATACATCTGTGTGAAGGGAAGAGCTTTTTTCTGCTTTATTTTTAAATTTTATATTTTAACATTTTGAAATTTAATTTTATTTACTTTTTTATACAGCGGGTTATTATTAGTTATGTATTTTATGCATATACATGTATACAGGTCAATCTCAATCTCCCAACTCGTCCCACCACCACCACCCCATGGCTTCCCACACTTGGTGTCCATACGTTTGTTCTCTACCTCTGTGTCTCTATTTCTTCCCTGCAAACCAGTTCATCTGTACCATTTTTTAGGTTCCACATATATGCATTAATATACAATATTTGTTTTCCCCTTTCTGACTTACTTCATTCTGTATGACTGTCTCTAGATCCATCGATGTCTCTACAAATGACCCAGATTCATTCCTTTTTATGGCCGAGTAATATTCCATTTTATATATGTACCCCATCTTTATCCATTCATCTGTCTTTGGGCGTTTAGTTTGCTTCCATTACCTGGCTATTGTAAATAGTGCTGCAATGAACATTGTGGTGAATGTGCCTTTTTGATTTATGGTTTTCTTTGGGTATATGCCCAGAAGTGGAATTGCTGGATCAGATGGTAATTCTATTTCTAGATTTTTTAAGGAAACTCCATAGTGTTCTCCATAGTGACTCTATCAATTTACATTCCCACCAATAGTGGAAGAGGGCTCCTTTTGTCCACACCCTCCCCAGAATTTGTTGTTTGTAGATTTTCTGATGATGCCGATTCTAACAGGTGTGAGGTGATACCTCATTGTAGTTTTGATTTGCATTTCTCTAATAATTAGTGCTCTTGAGCAGCTTCTCATGTGCGCCTTGGCCATCTCTGTGTCTTCTTTGAAGAAACGTCTCTTGAGATCTTCTGCCCATTTCTGTATTGGGAGGATCGTGGGATGGTCAGGCTGTGTGCTGACGCACGTGTCAGTGCCAGCGTAAGGGCCAGGAGTAGGGTACATCATAGGGTAACGTGTAGGGCTGGTGGTGGGTTTCCGTTCCGGGCTAGGGTTAGGGTTAGGGAACGGCAAGGTTTAGGGAACAGGTGAGCATAGGGACACGTGGGAGAGGCAGGCTACGTGCTGACAAACGTGTCAGTGCCAGCGTACGGGTCTGGAGTAAAGTATGGTGTAGGGCTAGTTGTGGGTTTCCATTCCGCGCTAGGGTTAGGGTTAGGGAACGGCAAGGCTTAGGGCACAGCTGAGGGTACAGAAACGTGGGAGGGTCAGGCTATGTGCTGACGCACGTTTCAGTGCCAGTGTACGGGCCAGGATTAGGGTACGGAGTAGGGTAAGGTGTAGGGCTGTTGGTGGGTTTCTGTTCCGGGTTAGGGTTAGGGAACGGCAAGGCTTAGGGCACAGGTAAGGGTACTGAAACGAGGGAGAGGCACGCTACGTGCTGACACACGGGTCAGTGCCAGCGTACGCGCCAGAATTAGGGTACGGCGTAGGGTAAGGTGTAGGGCTGGTGGTGGGTTTCTGTTCCAGGGTAGGGTTAGGGTTAGGGATCGGCAAGGCTTAGGGCACAGGTGAGGGTATGGAAACATGGGAGTGGCAGGCTACGTGCTTACACAAGGGTCAGTTCCAGTGTACGGCCCAGGAGTAGGGTACGGCGTAGGGTAAGGTGTAGGGCTGGTGGTGGGTTTCCGTTTCCGGCTAGGGTTAGGGTTAGGGAATGGCAAGGCTTAGGGCACAGGTGAGGGTACAGAAACGTGGGAGGGTCAGGCTACGTGCTGACGCAAGTGTCAGTGCCAGCGTACGGCCCAGGAATAGGGTATGGCGTAGGGTAAAGTGTAGGGTTAGGGTTAGGGAACGGCAAGGCTTAGGGCACAGGTGAGGGTACGGAAACGTGGGAGGGTCAGGCTACATGCTGAAGCACGGGTCAGTGCCAGGGTGTGGACCAGGAGTAGGGTACGGCGTAGGGTAAGGTGTAAGACTGGTGGTGGGTGTCCATTCCGGGGTTTGATTAGGGTTAGGGAACGTCAAGTTTTAGGGCACAGGTGAGGGTACGGAAACGTGGGAGGGTCAGGCTACCTGCTGACGCATGGGTCAGTGCCAGCGTATGGGCCAGGAGTAGGGTACGGCGTAGGGTAAGGTGTAGGGCTGGTGGTGGGTTTCCGTTCTGGGCTAGGGTTAGGGTTAGGGAACGGCAAGGCTAAGGGCACAGGTGAGGGTACGGAAACTTGGGTGAGGCAGGCTACGTGCTGACGCACGGGTCAGTGCCAGCATACAGGCCAGGAGTAGGGTAAGGCATAGGGTATGGTGTAGGGCTGGTGGTGGGTTTCAGTTCAGGGCTAGGGTTAGGGTTAGTGAACGGCAAGGCTTAGGGCACAGGTGAGGGTACAGAAACGTGTTAGGTTCATGGTGCATGTTGATGCATGGAATAGTGTCATCGTACGCATTAGGATTAGGGTACGGCGTACAGTAAGGTGTTCGGTTGGCGGTAGGTTTACATTCCGGTGTAGGGTTAGGGATAGCGAATTGCAAGGTATAGGGCACAGGTGATGGTACGGAATTGTGTTAGGTTCAGGGTACGTGTTGACTCACGGGTTAGTGTGAGCGTACGCATGAGGATTAGGGTACCGCATAGAGTAAGGTGTAGGGTTGGTGGTAGGTTTCCGTTCCAGTCTAGGGTTATGTTTAGGGACTGGCAAAGTTTAGGGCACAGGTGAGGGTACGAAACGTGTTAGGGTCAGGGTACGTGTTGATGCACAGGTTAGTGTCAGCATACGAATTAGGATTAGGGTATGGCGTAAGGTAAGGTGTAGGGTTGGTGGTAGTTTTCCGTTCCGGGCTAGGGTTAAGGTAAGGGAACGGCAAGGTTTATGGCAGAGGTGAGGGTACGGAAACGTGTTAGGGTCAGGGTACGTGTTGACGTATGGATTAGGATTAGGGTACGGCTTAGGGTAAGGTGTAGGGCTGATGGTAGGTTTCTGTTCCGGGCTAAGGTTAAGGATAGGCAACGGCAAGGTTTGGGGCACAGCTGAGGGTACGGAAACGTGTTAGTGTCAGGGTACATGTTGACTCACCGGTTAGTGCCAGCGTACGGATTAGGATTAGTGTACCACGTAGATAAGGTGCACGGTTGGTGGTAGGTTTCCGTTCCAGCCTATGGTTAGGGTTAGGGAAAGTCAAGGTTTCTATTTGTAGGTTTTTTAAGGAAACTCCATACTGTTCTCCATAGTGACTGTATCAATTTACATTCCCAACAATAGTGGAAGAGGGCTCCTTTTGTCCACACCCTCCCCAGAATTTGTTGTCTGTAGATTTTCTGATGATGCTGATTCTAACAGGTGTGAGGTGATACCTCATTGTAGTTTTGATTTGCATTTCTCTAATAATTAGTGCTCTTGAGCAGCTTTTCATGTGCGTCTTAGCCATCTCTGTGTCTTCTTTGAAGAAACGTCTCTTTAGATATTCTGCCCATGTTTGTATTGGGTTGTTTGTTTTTTTAATATTAAGCTGCATGAGCTGTTTATATATATTGGAGATTAAACCTTTGTCCATTGATTCGTTTGCAACTATTTTCGCCCCTTCTGAGGGATGCCTTTTTCCATTCCCGTGTTTTTAACCAAAAAAGAAAGAAAGACAAAGAAGCAGAACACTAATGTGCGTAAAATATGGCTTTTGAAACGGTCGTTTTGAAATATGGACGTCCTTTGAATTTTTTGGTCGATATGTGACCCCAGGATTTGTTTTCAGGGCAGGTGTCATTTACAGGCCTGCAATGATTTTGAATATCAACTGACCTTTAGCGCTGGGATTAAAGCTGCTGTTGTGTGAAACGGCCACAAGGTGGCAGCAGTTCTCTCTTTCAAATCAGGTTATTAGTGCAACAGAGCCTCAATGGAAGTCTTGTTCTAGATTGGAATTTAGAATGGAATGTGCCAGGAGAAAGCCCCTCAAGTTTGTCTCACTACTTCTTGTTCGTGTTTTTAATTTAATTTTTTATTTTTTATTACAGCAAGTTTGATTACAATGCTTGGCTTGTTGTAGGTGTGGAAGATGTGGTTCTTTTACACATATACAGATGTCTGTTCTTCCTGGGATCCTTTGCCCATGTACGTTAAGACAGAATGTTGAGTAGTCCTCTCTTTGTATTCCGTAGGTCTTAGGTGATTATATATGTCACCTGTGTTTGTATATGTCTGTTAACCCCAATATCGTAATGAAACCCATCCTCACACCTTTCCATTGGTGAACCATAAGTTTGTTTAATGAATCTGTGATTGCCCTTCTCCGTGGAAATATCTGCCCTGGTATCCATTTTTAGGTAACGCCTATAAGTGATATGATACGATATGTGTCTTTCACTTTCTGACTTACTACAAGTCATGTGATAACCTCTAGGCTCATCTACGGTGCTGCAAATGGCATTGTGTCCTTTTTTTCCTTGGCTTCTATTCTGCTTTAGCGAGGTCCATTTTCAACACTGTGATTCCCTGAGGGTTGTGGATTAGCTGACGTGGGCAGCCTTATCCTGCCGGCCGGCCCTCCCCAGGTGTGCCTGGTTGAGGTCAATATAAACAGCGCTCCAGGCAGCAATAGCCCCTGAAGCTGTGCCTGCCTCCATATTCTTTGCCCCGTGAGCAGTCTCGGGGCTGTGCTGGTGGGAGGGAGTGAGGGGCCACAGCTTTGTTGGTGGCCCGGTGTGAGTGGAGTTCTGCTGGCCTTTCTGCAGGAGTTGCCAAGCTGCCACCTGTAAAGAAGAGGATGTGTCACCCATACCTCCCGCTGGAATTTCTCTCCGGACAGAGGTGAGGAAGGAAAAAATCAGTGGGGGCCGGGACAGGTGGGGTATCTCTGGCAGGACAATGGAAAGCTTCCGGAAGAGTGCCCTGGGCCAGGACCACCCTGGCTGGCCTGGAGGCACCAAGTTGGCCTGCGTTCTCTCGCTGTTGTGGCTCCACGGCCCTTCCTCTAGTCTTTCAAGCCCTTGTACATATTCAGGTGTTTTACCTGGGAAGGGTGGGAACAGTTCAGCAACAGCTGGCCTGGGGCTCAGCTCACCTTTGTTCAGAGATGCCTCGGCTCGGTCCCCCCGCTTTGCAATGAGGAAGCTCCTTGTGTGGGGTGTGGGTTGCTGGCTGTACGGGAGATGATTCCCCACCTCTGAACAATTTCAATATTGTTTACCGTTGGAGCAAGTGCCCTGATAGTGTTTTTCTCTGTATAACTGGTCGGTTCAGGTTTTTCTTCGTTTATGGTTCAAGTTAGCTTTTATTCCTCTTTTATGTATTTATAGATATAAGCATGGAAATAATTTATTCCTATAAATACATCTGTGTGAAGGGAAGAGCTTTTTTCTGTTTTATTTTTAAATTTTATATTTTAACATTTTGAAATTTAATTTTATTTACTTTTTTATACAGCGGGTTATTATTAGTTATGTATTTTATGCATATACATGTATACAGGTCAATCTCAATCTCCCAACTCGTCCCACCACCACCACCCCATGGCTTCCCACACTTGGTGTCCATACGTTTGTTCTCTACCTCTGTGTCTCTATTTCTTCCCTGCAAACCAGTTCATCTGTACCATTTTTTAGGTTCCACATATATGCATTAATATACAATATTTGTTTTCCCCTTTCTGACTTACTTCATTCTGTATGACTGTCTCTAGATCCATCGATGTCTCTACAAATGACCCAGATTCATTCCTTTTTATGGCCGAGTAATATTCCATTTTATATATGTACCCCATCTTTATCCATTCATCTGTCTTTGGGCGTTTAGTTTGCTTCCATTACCTGGCTATTGTAAATAGTGCTGCAATGAACATTGTGGTGAATGTGCCTTTTTGATTTATGGTTTTCTTTGGGTATATGCCCAGAAGTGGAATTGCTGGATCAGATGGTAATTCTATTTCTAGATTTTTTAAGGAAACTCCATAGTGTTCTCCATAGTGACTCTATCAATTTACATTCCCACCAATAGTGGAAGAGGGCTCCTTTTGTCCACACCCTCCCCAGAATTTGTTGTTTGTAGATTTTCTGATGATGCCGATTCTAACAGGTGTGAGGTGATACCTCATTGTAGTTTTGATTTGCATTTCTCTAATAATTAGTGCTCTTGAGCAGCTTCTCATGTGCGCCTTGGCCATCTCTGTGTCTTCTTTGAAGAAACGTCTCTTGAGATCTTCTGCCCATTTCTGTATTGGGAGGATCGTGGGATGGTCAGGCTGTGTGCTGACGCACGTGTCAGTGCCAGCGTAAGGGCCAGGAGTAGGGTACATCATAGGGTAACGTGTAGGGCTGGTGGTGGGTTTCCGTTCCGGGCTAGGGTTAGGGTTAGGGAACGGCAAGGTTTAGGGAACAGGTGAGCATAGGGACACGTGGGAGAGGCAGGCTACGTGCTGACAAACGTGTCAGTGCCAGCGTACGGGTCTGGAGTAAAGTATGGTGTAGGGCTAGTTGTGGGTTTCCATTCCGCGCTAGGGTTAGGGTTAGGGAACGGCAAGGCTTAGGGCACAGCTGAGGGTACAGAAACGTGGGAGGGTCAGGCTATGTGCTGACGCACGTTTCAGTGCCAGTGTACGGGCCAGGATTAGGGTACGGAGTAGGGTAAGGTGTAGGGCTGTTGGTGGGTTTCTGTTCCGGGTTAGGGTTAGGGAACGGCAAGGCTTAGGGCACAGGTAAGGGTACTGAAACGAGGGAGAGGCACGCTACGTGCTGACACACGGGTCAGTGCCAGCGTACGCGCCAGAATTAGGGTACGGCGTAGGGTAAGGTGTAGGGCTGGTGGTGGGTTTCTGTTCCAGGGTAGGGTTAGGGTTAGGGATCGGCAAGGCTTAGGGCACAGGTGAGGGTATGGAAACATGGGAGTGGCAGGCTACGTGCTTACACAAGGGTCAGTTCCAGTGTACGGCCCAGGAGTAGGGTACGGCGTAGGGTAAGGTGTAGGGCTGGTGGTGGGTTTCCGTTTCCGGCTAGGGTTAGGGTTAGGGAATGGCAAGGCTTAGGGCACAGGTGAGGGTACAGAAACGTGGGAGGGTCAGGCTACGTGCTGACGCAAGTGTCAGTGCCAGCGTACGGCCCAGGAATAGGGTATGGCGTAGGGTAAAGTGTAGGGTTAGGGTTAGGGAACGGCAAGGCTTAGGGCACAGGTGAGGGTACGGAAACGTGGGAGGGTCAGGCTACATGCTGAAGCACGGGTCAGTGCCAGGGTGTGGACCAGGAGTAGGGTACGGCGTAGGGTAAGGTGTAAGACTGGTGGTGGGTGTCCATTCCGGGGTTTGATTAGGGTTAGGGAACGTCAAGTTTTAGGGCACAGGTGAGGGTACGGAAACGTGGGAGGGTCAGGCTACCTGCTGACGCATGGGTCAGTGCCAGCGTATGGGCCAGGAGTAGGGTATGGCGTAGGGTAAGGTGTAGGGCTGGTGGTGGGTTTCCGTTCTGGGCTAGGGTTAGGGTTAGGGAACGGCAAGGCTAAGGGCACAGGTGAGGGTACGGAAACTTGGGTGAGGCAGGCTACGTGCTGACGCACGGGTCAGTGCCAGCATACAGGCCAGGAGTAGGGTAAGGCATAGGGTATGGTGTAGGGCTGGTGGTGGGTTTCAGTTCAGGGCTAGGGTTAGG
This sequence comes from Mesoplodon bidens, assembly GCF_964165515.1. Lineage (NCBI taxonomy): Eukaryota > Metazoa > Chordata > Mammalia > Artiodactyla > Ziphiidae > Mesoplodon > Mesoplodon bidens. The sequence goes on along the minus strand of NW_027672360.1, from coordinate 136,124 downwards.
GTTAGTGAACGGCAAGGCTTAGGGCACAGGTGAGGGTACAGAAACGTGTTAGGTTCATGGTGCATGTTGATGCATGGAATAGTGTCATCGTACGCATTAGGATTAGGGTACGGCGTACAGTAAGGTGTACGGATGGCGGTAGGTTTACATTCCGGTGTAGGGTTAGGGATAGCGAATTGCAAGGTATAGGGCACAGGTGATGGTACGGAATTGTGTTAGGTTCAGGGTACGTGTTGACTCACGGGTTAGTGTGAGCGTACGCATGAGGATTAGGGTACCGCATAGAGTAAGGTGTAGGGTTGGTGGTAGGTTTCCGTTCCAGTCTAGGGTTATGTTTAGGGACTGGCAAAGTTTAGGGCACAGGTGAGGGTACGAAACGTGTTAGGGTCAGGGTACGTGTTGATGCACAGGTTAGTGTCAGCATACGAATTAGGATTAGGGTATGGCGTAAGGTAAGGTGTAGGGTTGGTGGTAGTTTTCCGTTCCGGGCTAGGGTTAAGGTAAGGGAACGGCAAGGTTTATGGCAGAGGTGAGGGTACGGAAACGTGTTAGGGTCAGGGTACGTGTTGACGTATGGATTAGGATTAGGGTACGGCTTAGGGTAAGGTGTAGGGCTGATGGTAGGTTTCTGTTCCGGGCTAAGGTTAAGGATAGGCAACGGCAAGGTTTGGGGCACAGCTGAGGGTACGGAAACGTGTTAGTGTCAGGGTACATGTTGACTCACCGGTTAGTGCCAGCGTACGGATTAGGATTAGTGTACCGCGTAGATAAGGTGCACGGTTGGTGGTAGGTTTCCGTTCCAGCCTATGGTTAGGGTTAGGGAAAGTCAAGGTTTCTATTTGTAGGTTTTTTAAGGAAACTCCATACTGTTCTCCATAGTGACTGTATCAATTTACATTCCCAACAATAGTGGAAGAGGGCTCCTTTTGTCCACACCCTCCCCAGAATTTGTTGTCTGTAGATTTTCTGATGATGCTGATTCTAACAGGTGTGAGGTGATACCTCATTGTAGTTTTGATTTGCATTTCTCTAATAATTAGTGCTCTTGAGCAGCTTTTCATGTGCGTCTTAGCCATCTCTGTGTCTTCTTTGAAGAAACGTCTCTTTAGATATTCTGCCCATGTTTGTATTGGGTTGTTTGTTTTTTTAATATTAAGCTGCATGAGCTGTTTATATATATTGGAGATTAAACCTTTGTCCATTGATTCGTTTGCAACTATTTTCGCCCCTTCTGAGGGATGCCTTTTTCCATTCCCGTGTTTTTAACCAAAAAAGAAAGAAAGACAAAGAAGCAGAACACTAATGTGCGTAAAATATGGCTTTTGAAACGGTCGTTTTGAAATATGGACGTCCTTTGAATTTTTTGGTCGATATGTGACCCCAGGATTTGTTTTCAGGGCAGGTGTCATTTACAGGCCTGCAATGATTTTGAATATCAACTGACCTTTAGCGCTGGGATTAAAGCTGCTGTTGTGTGAAACGGCCACAAGGTGGCAGCAGTTCTCTCTTTCAAATCAGGTTATTAGTGCAACAGAGCCTCAATGGAAGTCTTGTTCTAGATTGGAATTTAGAATGGAATGTGCCAGGAGAAAGCCCCTCAAGTTTGTCTCACTACTTCTTGTTCGTGTTTTTAATTTAATTTTTTATTTTTTATTACAGCAAGTTTGATTACAATGCTTGGCTTGTTGTAGGTGTGGAAGATGTGGTTCTTTGACACATATACAGATGTCTGTTCTTCCTGGGATCCTTTGCCCATGTACGTTAAGACAGAATGTTGAGTAGTCCTCTCTTTGTATTCCGTAGGTCTTAGGTGATTATATATGTCACCTGTGTTTGTATATGTCTGTTAACCCCAATATCGTAATGAAACCCATCCTCACACCTTTCCATTGGTGAACCATAAGTTTGTTTAATGAATCTGTGATTGCCCTTCTCCGTGGAAATATCTGCCCTGGTATCCATTTTTAGGTAACACCTATAAGTGATATGATACGATATGTGTCTTTCACTTTCTGACTTACTACAAGTCATGTGATAACCTCTAGGCTCATCTACGGTGCTGCAAATGGCATTGTGTCCTTTTTTTCCTTGGCTTCTATTCTGCTTTAGCGAGGTCCATTTTCAACACTGTGATTCCCTGAGGGTTGTGGATTAGCTGACGTGGGCAGCCTTATCCTGCCGGCCGGCCCTCCCCAGGTGTGCCTGGTTGAGGTCAATATAAACAGCGCTCCAGGCAGCAATAGCCCCTGAAGCTGTGCCTGCCTCCATATTCTTTGCCCCGTGAGCAGTCTCGGGGCTGTGCTGGTGGGAGGGAGTGAGGGGCCACAGCTTTGTTGGTGGCCCGGTGTGAGTGGAGTTCTGCTGGCCTTTCTGCAGGAGTTGCCAAGCTGCCACCTGTAAAGAAGAGGATGTGTCACCCATACCTCCCGCTGGAATTTCTCTCCGGACAGAGGTGAGGAAGGAAAAAATCAGTGGGGGCCGGGACAGGTGGGGTATCTCTGGCAGGACAATGGAAAGCTTCCGGAAGAGTGCCCTGGGCCAGGACCACCCTGGCTGGCCTGGAGGCACCAAGTTGGCCTGCGTTCTCTCGCTGTTGTGGCTCCACGGCCCTTCCTCTAGTCTTTCAAGCCCTTGTACATATTCAGGTGTTTTACCTGGGAAGGGTGGGAACAGTTCAGCAACAGCTGGCCTGGGGCTCAGCTCACCTTTGTTCAGAGATGCCTCGGCTCGGTCCCCCCGCTTTGCAATGAGGAAGCTCCTTGTGTGGGGTGTGGGTTGCTGGCTGTACGGGAGATGATTCCCCACCTCTGAACAATTTCAATATTGTTTACCGTTGGAGCAAGTGCCCTGATAGTGTTTTTCTCTGTATAACTGGTCGGTTCAGGTTTTTCTTCGTTTATGGTTCAAGTTAGCTTTTATTCCTCTTTTATGTATTTATAGATATAAGCATGGAAATAATTTATTCCTATAAATACATCTGTGTGAAGGGAAGAGCTTTTTTCTGTTTTATTTTTAAATTTTATGTTTTAACATTTTGAAATTTAATTTTATTTACTTTTTTATACAGCGGGTTATTATTAGTTATGTATTTTATGCATATACATGTATACAGGTCAATCTCAATCTCCCAACTCGTCCCACCACCACCACCCCATGGCTTCCCACACTTGGTGTCCATACGTTTGTTCTCTACCTCTGTGTCTCTATTTCTTCCCTGCAAACCAGTTCATCTGTACCATTTTTTAGGTTCCACATATATGCATTAATATACAATATTTGTTTTCCCCTTTCTGACTTACTTCATTCTGTATGACTGTCTCTAGATCCATCGATGTCTCTACAAATGACCCAGATTCATTCCTTTTTATGGCCGAGTAATATTCCATTTTATATATGTACCCCATCTTTATCCATTCATCTGTCTTTGGGCGTTTAGTTTGCTTCCATTACCTGGCTATTGTAAATAGTGCTGCAATGAACATTGTGGTGAATGTGCCTTTTTGATTTATGGTTTTCTTTGGGTATATGCCCAGAAGTGGAATTGCTGGATCAGATGGTAATTCTATTTCTAGATTTTTTAAGGAAACTCCATAGTGTTCTCCATAGTGACTCTATCAATTTACATTCCCACCAATAGTGGAAGAGGGCTCCTTTTGTCCACACCCTCCCCAGAATTTGTTGTTTGTAGATTTTCTGATGATGCCGATTCTAACAGGTGTGAGGTGATACCTCATTGTAGTTTTGATTTGCATTTCTCTAATAATTAGTGCTCTTGAGCAGCTTCTCATGTGCGCCTTGGCCATCTCTGTGTCTTCTTTGAAGAAACGTCTCTTGAGATCTTCTGCCCATTTCTGTATTGGGAGGATCGTGGGATGGTCAGGCTGTGTGCTGACGCACGTGTCAGTGCCAGCGTAAGGGCCAGGAGTAGGGTACATCATAGGGTAACGTGTAGGGCTGGTGGTGGGTTTCCGTTCCGGGCTAGGGTTAGGGTTAGGGAACGGCAAGGTTTAGGGAACAGGTGAGCATAGGGACACGTGGGAGAGGCAGGCTACGTGCTGACAAACGTGTCAGTGCCAGCGTACGGGTCTGGAGTAAAGTATGGTGTAGGGCTAGTTGTGGGTTTCCATTCCGCGCTAGGGTTAGGGTTAGGGAACGGCAAGGCTTAGGGCACAGCTGAGGGTACAGAAACGTGGGAGGGTCAGGCTATGTGCTGACGCACGTTTCAGTGCCAGTGTACGGGCCAGGATTAGGGTACGGAGTAGGGTAAGGTGTAGGGCTGTTGGTGGGTTTCTGTTCCGGGTTAGGGTTAGGGAACGGCAAGGCTTAGGGCACAGGTAAGGGTACTGAAACGAGGGAGAGGCACGCTACGTGCTGACACACGGGTCAGTGCCAGCGTACGCGCCAGAATTAGGGTACGGCGTAGGGTAAGGTGTAGGGCTGGTGGTGGGTTTCTGTTCCAGGGTAGGGTTAGGGTTAGGGATCGGCAAGGCTTAGGGCACAGGTGAGGGTATGGAAACATGGGAGTGGCAGGCTACGTGCTTACACAAGGGTCAGTTCCAGTGTACGGCCCAGGAGTAGGGTACGGCGTAGGGTAAGGTGTAGGGCTGGTGGTGGGTTTCCGTTTCCGGCTAGGGTTAGGGTTAGGGAATGGCAAGGCTTAGGGCACAGGTGAGGGTACAGAAACGTGGGAGGGTCAGGCTACGTGCTGACGCAAGTGTCAGTGCCAGCGTACGGCCCAGGAATAGGGTATGGCGTAGGGTAAAGTGTAGGGTTAGGGTTAGGGAACGGCAAGGCTTAGGGCACAGGTGAGGGTACGGAAACGTGGGAGGGTCAGGCTACATGCTGAAGCACGGGTCAGTGCCAGGGTGTGGACCAGGAGTAGGGTACGGCGTAGGGTAAGGTGTAAGACTGGTGGTGGGTGTCCATTCCGGGGTTTGATTAGGGTTAGGGAACGTCAAGTTTTAGGGCACAGGTGAGGGTACGGAAACGTGGGAGGGTCAGGCTACCTGCTGACGCATGGGTCAGTGCCAGCGTATGGGCCAGGAGTAGGGTATGGCGTAGGGTAAGGTGTAGGGCTGGTGGTGGGTTTCCGTTCTGGGCTAGGGTTAGGGTTAGGGAACGGCAAGGCTAAGGGCACAGGTGAGGGTACGGAAACTTGGGTGAGGCAGGCTACGTGCTGACGCACGGGTCAGTGCCAGCATACAGGCCAGGAGTAGGGTAAGGCATAGGGTATGGTGTAGGGCTGGTGGTGGGTTTCAGTTCAGGGCTAGGGTTAGGGTTAGTGAACGGCAAGGCTTAGGGCACAGGTGAGGGTACAGAAACGTGTTAGGTTCATGGTGCATGTTGATGCATGGAATAGTGTCATCGTACGCATTAGGATTAGGGTACGGCGTACAGTAAGGTGTACGGATGGCGGTAGGTTTACATTCCGGTGTAGGGTTAGGGATAGCGAATTGCAAGGTATAGGGCACAGGTGATGGTACGGAATTGTGTTAGGTTCAGGGTACGTGTTGACTCACGGGTTAGTGTGAGCGTACGCATGAGGATTAGGGTACCGCATAGAGTAAGGTGTAGGGTTGGTGGTAGGTTTCCGTTCCAGTCTAGGGTTATGTTTAGGGACTGGCAAAGTTTAGGGCACAGGTGAGGGTACGAAACGTGTTAGGGTCAGGGTACGTGTTGATGCACAGGTTAGTGTCAGCATACGAATTAGGATTAGGGTATGGCGTAAGGTAAGGTGTAGGGTTGGTGGTAGTTTTCCGTTCCGGGCTAGGGTTAAGGTAAGGGAACGGCAAGGTTTATGGCAGAGGTGAGGGTACGGAAACGTGTTAGGGTCAGGGTACGTGTTGACGTATGGATTAGGATTAGGGTACGGCTTAGGGTAAGGTGTAGGGCTGATGGTAGGTTTCTGTTCCGGGCTAAGGTTAAGGATAGGCAACGGCAAGGTTTGGGGCACAGCTGAGGGTACGGAAACGTGTTAGTGTCAGGGTACATGTTGACTCACCGGTTAGTGCCAGCGTACGGATTAGGATTAGTGTACCGCGTAGATAAGGTGCACGGTTGGTGGTAGGTTTCCGTTCCAGCCTATGGTTAGGGTTAGGGAAAGTCAAGGTTTCTATTTGTAGGTTTTTTAAGGAAACTCCATACTGTTCTCCATAGTGACTGTATCAATTTACATTCCCAACAATAGTGGAAGAGGGCTCCTTTTGTCCACACCCTCCCCAGAATTTGTTGTCTGTAGATTTTCTGATGATGCTGATTCTAACAGGTGTGAGGTGATACCTCATTGTAGTTTTGATTTGCATTTCTCTAATAATTAGTGCTCTTGAGCAGCTTTTCATGTGCGTCTTAGCCATCTCTGTGTCTTCTTTGAAGAAACGTCTCTTTAGATATTCTGCCCATGTTTGTATTGGGTTGTTTGTTTTTTTAATATTAAGCTGCATGAGCTGTTTATATATATTGGAGATTAAACCTTTGTCCATTGATTCGTTTGCAACTATTTTCGCCCCTTCTGAGGGATGCCTTTTTCCATTCCCGTGTTTTTAACCAAAAAAGAAAGAAAGACAAAGAAGCAGAACACTAATGTGCGTAAAATATGGCTTTTGAAACGGTCGTTTTGAAATATGGACGTCCTTTGAATTTTTTGGTCGATATGTGACCCCAGGATTTGTTTTCAGGGCAGGTGTCATTTACAGGCCTGCAATGATTTTGAATATCAACTGACCTTTAGCGCTGGGATTAAAGCTGCTGTTGTGTGAAACGGCCACAAGGTGGCAGCAGTTCTCTCTTTCAAATCAGGTTATTAGTGCAACAGAGCCTCAATGGAAGTCTTGTTCTAGATTGGAATTTAGAATGGAATGTGCCAGGAGAAAGCCCCTCAAGTTTGTCTCACTACTTCTTGTTCGTGTTTTTAATTTAATTTTTTATTTTTTATTACAGCAAGTTTGATTACAATGCTTGGCTTGTTGTAGGTGTGGAAGATGTGGTTCTTTGACACATATACAGATGTCTGTTCTTCCTGGGATCCTTTGCCCATGTACGTTAAGACAGAATGTTGAGTAGTCCTCTCTTTGTATTCCGTAGGTCTTAGGTGATTATATATGTCACCTGTGTTTGTATATGTCTGTTAACCCCAATATCGTAATGAAACCCATCCTCACACCTTTCCATTGGTGAACCATAAGTTTGTTTAATGAATCTGTGATTGCCCTTCTCCGTGGAAATATCTGCCCTGGTATCCATTTTTAGGTAACACCTATAAGTGATATGATACGATATGTGTCTTTCACTTTCTGACTTACTACAAGTCATGTGATAACCTCTAGGCTCATCTACGGTGCTGCAAATGGCATTGTGTCCTTTTTTTCCTTGGCTTCTATTCTGCTTTAGCGAGGTCCATTTTCAACACTGTGATTCCCTGAGGGTTGTGGATTAGCTGACGTGGGCAGCCTTATCCTGCCGGCCGGCCCTCCCCAGGTGTGCCTGGTTGAGGTCAATATAAACAGCGCTCCAGGCAGCAATAGCCCCTGAAGCTGTGCCTGCCTCCATATTCTTTGCCCCGTGAGCAGTCTCGGGGCTGTGCTGGTGGGAGGGAGTGAGGGGCCACAGCTTTGTTGGTGGCCCGGTGTGAGTGGAGTTCTGCTGGCCTTTCTGCAGGAGTTGCCAAGCTGCCACCTGTAAAGAAGAGGATGTGTCACCCATACCTCCCGCTGGAATTTCTCTCCGGACAGAGGTGAGGAAGGAAAAAATCAGTGGGGGCCGGGACAGGTGGGGTATCTCTGGCAGGACAATGGAAAGCTTCCGGAAGAGTGCCCTGGGCCAGGACCACCCTGGCTGGCCTGGAGGCACCAAGTTGGCCTGCGTTCTCTCGCTGTTGTGGCTCCACGGCCCTTCCTCTAGTCTTTCAAGCCCTTGTACATATTCAGGTGTTTTACCTGGGAAGGGTGGGAACAGTTCAGCAACAGCTGGCCTGGGGCTCAGCTCACCTTTGTTCAGAGATGCCTCGGCTCGGTCCCCCCGCTTTGCAATGAGGAAGCTCCTTGTGTGGGGTGTGGGTTGCTGGCTGTACGGGAGATGATTCCCCACCTCTGAACAATTTCAATATTGTTTACCGTTGGAGCAAGTGCCCTGATAGTGTTTTTCTCTGTATAACTGGTCGGTTCAGGTTTTTCTTCGTTTATGGTTCAAGTTAGCTTTTATTCCTCTTTTATGTATTTATAGATATAAGCATGGAAATAATTTATTCCTATAAATACATCTGTGTGAAGGGAAGAGCTTTTTTCTGTTTTATTTTTAAATTTTATGTTTTAACATTTTGAAATTTAATTTTATTTACTTTTTTATACAGCGGGTTATTATTAGTTATGTATTTTATGCATATACATGTATACAGGTCAATCTCAATCTCCCAACTCGTCCCACCACCACCACCCCATGGCTTCCCACACTTGGTGTCCATACGTTTGTTCTCTACCTCTGTGTCTCTATTTCTTCCCTGCAAACCAGTTCATCTGTACCATTTTTTAGGTTCCACATATATGCATTAATATACAATATTTGTTTTCCCCTTTCTGACTTACTTCATTCTGTATGACTGTCTCTAGATCCATCGATGTCTCTACAAATGACCCAGATTCATTCCTTTTTATGGCCGAGTAATATTCCATTTTATATATGTACCCCATCTTTATCCATTCATCTGTCTTTGGGCGTTTAGTTTGCTTCCATTACCTGGCTATTGTAAATAGTGCTGCAATGAACATTGTGGTGAATGTGCCTTTTTGATTTATGGTTTTCTTTGGGTATATGCCCAGAAGTGGAATTGCTGGATCAGATGGTAATTCTATTTCTAGATTTTTTAAGGAAACTCCATAGTGTTCTCCATAGTGACTCTATCAATTTACATTCCCACCAATAGTGGAAGAGGGCTCCTTTTGTCCACACCCTCCCCAGAATTTGTTGTTTGTAGATTTTCTGATGATGCCGATTCTAACAGGTGTGAGGTGATACCTCATTGTAGTTTTGATTTGCATTTCTCTAATAATTAGTGCTCTTGAGCAGCTTCTCATGTGCGCCTTGGCCATCTCTGTGTCTTCTTTGAAGAAACGTCTCTTGAGATCTTCTGCCCATTTCTGTATTGGGAGGATCGTGGGATGGTCAGGCTGTGTGCTGACGCACGTGTCAGTGCCAGCGTAAGGGCCAGGAGTAGGGTACATCATAGGGTAACGTGTAGGGCTGGTGGTGGGTTTCCGTTCCGGGCTAGGGTTAGGGTTAGGGAACGGCAAGGTTTAGGGAACAGGTGAGCATAGGGACACGTGGGAGAGGCAGGCTACGTGCTGACAAACGTGTCAGTGCCAGCGTACGGGTCTGGAGTAAAGTATGGTGTAGGGCTAGTTGTGGGTTTCCATTCCGCGCTAGGGTTAGGGTTAGGGAACGGCAAGGCTTAGGGCACAGCTGAGGGTACAGAAACGTGGGAGGGTCAGGCTATGTGCTGACGCACGTTTCAGTGCCAGTGTACGGGCCAGGATTAGGGTACGGAGTAGGGTAAGGTGTAGGGCTGTTGGTGGGTTTCTGTTCCGGGTTAGGGTTAGGGAACGGCAAGGCTTAGGGCACAGGTAAGGGTACTGAAACGAGGGAGAGGCACGCTACGTGCTGACACACGGGTCAGTGCCAGCGTACGCGCCAGAATTAGGGTACGGCGTAGGGTAAGGTGTAGGGCTGGTGGTGGGTTTCTGTTCCAGGGTAGGGTTAGGGTTAGGGATCGGCAAGGCTTAGGGCACAGGTGAGGGTATGGAAACATGGGAGTGGCAGGCTACGTGCTTACACAAGGGTCAGTTCCAGTGTACGGCCCAGGAGTAGGGTACGGCGTAGGGTAAGGTGTAGGGCTGGTGGTGGGTTTCCGTTTCCGGCTAGGGTTAGGGTTAGGGAATGGCAAGGCTTAGGGCACAGGTGAGGGTACAGAAACGTGGGAGGGTCAGGCTACGTGCTGACGCAAGTGTCAGTGCCAGCGTACGGCCCAGGAATAGGGTATGGCGTAGGGTAAAGTGTAGGGTTAGGGTTAGGGAACGGCAAGGCTTAGGGCACAGGTGAGGGTACGGAAACGTGGGAGGGTCAGGCTACATGCTGAAGCACGGGTCAGTGCCAGGGTGTGGACCAGGAGTAGGGTACGGCGTAGGGTAAGGTGTAAGACTGGTGGTGGGTGTCCATTCCGGGGTTTGATTAGGGTTAGGGAACGTCAAGTTTTAGGGCACAGGTGAGGGTACGGAAACGTGGGAGGGTCAGGCTACCTGCTGACGCATGGGTCAGTGCCAGCGTATGGGCCAGGAGTAGGGTATGGCGTAGGGTAAGGTGTAGGGCTGGTGGTGGGTTTCCGTTCTGGGCTAGGGTTAGGGTTAGGGAACGGCAAGGCTAAGGGCACAGGTGAGGGTACGGAAACTTGGGTGAGGCAGGCTACGTGCTGACGCACGGGTCAGTGCCAGCATACAGGCCAGGAGTAGGGTAAGGCATAGGGTATGGTGTAGGGCTGGTGGTGGGTTTCAGTTCAGGGCTAGGGTTAGGGTTAGTGAACGGCAAGGCTTAGGGCACAGGTGAGGGTACAGAAACGTGTTAGGTTCATGGTGCATGTTGATGCATGGAATAGTGTCATCGTACGCATTAGGATTAGGGTACGGCGTACAGTAAGGTGTACGGATGGCGGTAGGTTTACATTCCGGTGTAGGGTTAGGGATAGCGAATTGCAAGGTATAGGGCACAGGTGATGGTACGGAATTGTGTTAGGTTCAGGGTACGTGTTGACTCACGGGTTAGTGTGAGCGTACGCATGAGGATTAGGGTACCGCATAGAGTAAGGTGTAGGGTTGGTGGTAGGTTTCCGTTCCAGTCTAGGGTTATGTTTAGGGACTGGCAAAGTTTAGGGCACAGGTGAGGGTACGAAACGTGTTAGGGTCAGGGTACGTGTTGATGCACAGGTTAGTGTCAGCATACGAATTAGGATTAGGGTATGGCGTAAGGTAAGGTGTAGGGTTGGTGGTAGTTTTCCGTTCCGGGCTAGGGTTAAGGTAAGGGAACGGCAAGGTTTATGGCAGAGGTGAGGGTACGGAAACGTGTTAGGGTCAGGGTACGTGTTGACGTATGGATTAGGATTAGGGTACGGCTTAGGGTAAGGTGTAGGGCTGATGGTAGGTTTCTGTTCCGGGCTAAGGTTAAGGATAGGCAACGGCAAGGTTTGGGGCACAGCTGAGGGTACGGAAACGTGTTAGTGTCAGGGTACATGTTGACTCACCGGTTAGTGCCAGCGTACGGATTAGGATTAGTGTACCGCGTAGATAAGGTGCACGGTTGGTGGTAGGTTTCCGTTCCAGCCTATGGTTAGGGTTAGGGAAAGTCAAGGTTTCTATTTGTAGGTTTTTTAAGGAAACTCCATACTGTTCTCCATAGTGACTGTATCAATTTACATTCCCAACAATAGTGGAAGAGGGCTCCTTTTGTCCACACCCTCCCCAGAATTTGTTGTCTGTAGATTTTCTGATGATGCTGATTCTAACAGGTGTGAGGTGATACCTCATTGTAGTTTTGATTTGCATTTCTCTAATAATTAGTGCTCTTGAGCAGCTTTTCATGTGCGTCTTAGCCATCTCTGTGTCTTCTTTGAAGAAACGTCTCTTTAGATATTCTGCCCATGTTTGTATTGGGTTGTTTGTTTTTTTAATATTAAGCTGCATGAGCTGTTTATATATATTGGAGATTAAACCTTTGTCCATTGATTCGTTTGCAACTATTTTCGCCCCTTCTGAGGGATGCCTTTTTCCATTCCCGTGTTTTTAACCAAAAAAGAAAGAAAGACAAAGAAGCAGAACACTAATGTGCGTAAAATATGGCTTTTGAAACGGTCGTTTTGAAATATGGACGTCCTTTGAATTTTTTGGTCGATATGTGACCCCAGGATTTGTTTTCAGGGCAGGTGTCATTTACAGGCCTGCAATGATTTTGAATATCAACTGACCTTTAGCGCTGGGATTAAAGCTGCTGTTGTGTGAAACGGCCACAAGGTGGCAGCAGTTCTCTCTTTCAAATCAGGTTATTAGTGCAACAGAGCCTCAATGGAAGTCTTGTTCTAGATTGGAATTTAGAATGGAATGTGCCAGGAGAAAGCCCCTCAAGTTTGTCTCACTACTTCTTGTTCGTGTTTTTAATTTAATTTTTTATTTTTTATTACAGCAAGTTTGATTACAATGCTTGGCTTGTTGTAGGTGTGGAAGATGTGGTTCTTTGACACATATACAGATGTCTGTTCTTCCTGGGATCCTTTGCCCATGTACGTTAAGACAGAATGTTGAGTAGTCCTCTCTTTGTATTCCGTAGGTCTTAGGTGATTATATATGTCACCTGTGTTTGTATATGTCTGTTAACCCCAATATCGTAATGAAACCCATCCTCACACCTTTCCATTGGTGAACCATAAGTTTGTTTAATGAATCTGTGATTGCCCTTCTCCGTGGAAATATCTGCCCTGGTATCCATTTTTAGGTAACACCTATAAGTGATATGATACGATATGTGTCTTTCACTTTCTGACTTACTACAAGTCATGTGATAACCTCTAGGCTCATCTACGGTGCTGCAAATGGCATTGTGTCCTTTTTTTCCTTGGCTTCTATTCTGCTTTAGCGAGGTCCATTTTCAACACTGTGATTCCCTGAGGGTTGTGGATTAGCTGACGTGGGCAGCCTTATCCTGCCGGCCGGCCCTCCCCAGGTGTGCCTGGTTGAGGTCAATATAAACAGCGCTCCAGGCAGCAATAGCCCCTGAAGCTGTGCCTGCCTCCATATTCTTTGCCCCGTGAGCAGTCTCGGGGCTGTGCTGGTGGGAGGGAGTGAGGGGCCACAGCTTTGTTGGTGGCCCGGTGTGAGTGGAGTTCTGCTGGCCTTTCTGCAGGAGTTGCCAAGCTGCCACCTGTAAAGAAGAGGATGTGTCACCCATACCTCCCGCTGGAATTTCTCTCCGGACAGAGGTGAGGAAGGAAAAAATCAGTGGGGGCCGGGACAGGTGGGGTATCTCTGGCAGGACAATGGAAAGCTTCCGGAAGAGTGCCCTGGGCCAGGACCACCCTGGCTGGCCTGGAGGCACCAAGTTGGCCTGCGTTCTCTCGCTGTTGTGGCTCCACGGCCCTTCCTCTAGTCTTTCAAGCCCTTGTACATATTCAGGTGTTTTACCTGGGAAGGGTGGGAACAGTTCAGCAACAGCTGGCCTGGGGCTCAGCTCACCTTTGTTCAGAGATGCCTCGGCTCGGTCCCCCCGCTTTGCAATGAGGAAGCTCCTTGTGTGGGGTGTGGGTTGCTGGCTGTACGGGAGATGATTCCCCACCTCTGAACAATTTCAATATTGTTTACCGTTGGAGCAAGTGCCCTGATAGTGTTTTTCTCTGTATAACTGGTCGGTTCAGGTTTTTCTTCGTTTATGGTTCAAGTTAGCTTTTATTCCTCTTTTATGTATTTATAGATATAAGCATGGAAATAATTTATTCCTATAAATACATCTGTGTGAAGGGAAGAGCTTTTTTCTGTTTTATTTTTAAATTTTATATTTTAACATTTTGAAATTTAATTTTATTTACTTTTTTATACAGCGGGTTATTATTAGTTATGTATTTTATGCATATACATGTATACAGGTCAATCTCAATCTCCCAACTCGTCCCACCACCACCACCCCATGGCTTCCCACACTTGGTGTCCATACGTTTGTTCTCTACCTCTGTGTCTCTATTTCTTCCCTGCAAACCAGTTCATCTGTACCATTTTTTAGGTTCCACATATATGCATTAATATACAATATTTGTTTTCCCCTTTCTGACTTACTTCATTCTGTATGACTGTCTCTAGATCCATCGATGTCTCTACAAATGACCCAGATTCATTCCTTTTTATGGCCGAGTAATATTCCATTTTATATATGTACCCCATCTTTATCCATTCATCTGTCTTTGGGCGTTTAGTTTGCTTCCATTACCTGGCTATTGTAAATAGTGCTGCAATGAACATTGTGGTGAATGTGCCTTTTTGATTTATGGTTTTCTTTGGGTATATGCCCAGAAGTGGAATTGCTGGATCAGATGGTAATTCTATTTCTAGATTTTTTAAGGAAACTCCATAGTGTTCTCCATAGTGACTCTATCAATTTACATTCCCACCAATAGTGGAAGAGGGCTCCTTTTGTCCACACCCTCCCCAGAATTTGTTGTTTGTAGATTTTCTGATGATGCCGATTCTAACAGGTGTGAGGTGATACCTCATTGTAGTTTTGATTTGCATTTCTCTAATAATTAGTGCTCTTGAGCAGCTTCTCATGTGCGCCTTGGCCATCTCTGTGTCTTCTTTGAAGAAACGTCTCTTGAGATCTTCTGCCCATTTCTGTATTGGGAGGATCGTGGGATGGTCAGGCTGTGTGCTGACGCACGTGTCAGTGCCAGCGTAAGGGCCAGGAGTAGGGTACATCATAGGGTAACGTGTAGGGCTGGTGGTGGGTTTCCGTTCCGGGCTAGGGTTAGGGTTAGGGAACGGCAAGGTTTAGGGAACAGGTGAGCATAGGGACACGTGGGAGAGGCCGGCTACGTGCTGACAAACGTGTCAGTGCCAGCGTACGGGTCTGGAGTAAAGTATGGTGTAGGGCTAGTTGTGGGTTTCCATTCCGCGCTAGGGTTAGGGTTAGGGAACGGCAAGGCTTAGGGCACAGCTGAGGGTACAGAAACGTGGGAGGGTCAGGCTATGTGCTGACGCACGTTTCAGTGCCAGTGTACGGGCCAGGATTAGGGTACGGAGTAGGGTAAGGTGTAGGGCTGTTGGTGGGTTTCTGTTCCGGGTTAGGGTTAGGGAACGGCAAGGCTTAGGGCACAGGTAAGGGTACTGAAACGAGGGAGAGGCACGCTACGTGCTGACACACGGGTCAGTGCCAGCGTACGCGCCAGAATTAGGGTACGGCGTAGGGTAAGGTGTAGGGCTGGTGGTGGGTTTCTGTTCCAGGGTAGGGTTAGGGTTAGGGATCGGCAAGGCTTAGGGCACAGGTGAGGGTATGGAAACATGGGAGTGGCAGGCTACGTGCTTACACAAGGGTCAGTTCCAGTGTACGGCCCAGGAGTAGGGTACGGCATAGGGTAAGGTGTAGGGCTGGTGGTGGGTTTCCGTTTCCGGCTAGGGTTAGGGTTAGGGAATGGCAAGGCTTAGGGCACAGGTGAGGGTACAGAAACGTGGGAGGGTCAGGCTACGTGCTGACGCAAGTGTCAGTGCCAGCGTACGGCCCAGGAATAGGGTATGGCGTAGGGTAAAGTGTAGGGTTAGGGTTAGGGAACGGCAAGGCTTAGGGCACAGGTGAGGGTACGGAAACGTGGGAGGGTCAGGCTACATGCTGAAGCACGGGTCAGTGCCAGGGTGTGGACCAGGAGTAGGGTACGGCGTAGGGTAAGGTGTAAGACTGGTGGTGGGTGTCCATTCCGGGGTTTGATTAGGGTTAGGGAACGTCAAGTTTTAGGGCACAGGTGAGGGTACGGAAACGTGGGAGGGTCAGGCTACCTGCTGACGCATGGGTCAGTGCCAGCGTATGGGCCAGGTGTAGGGTACGGCGTAGGGTAAGGTGTAGGGCTGGTGGTGGGTTTCCGTTCTGGGCTAGGGTTAGGGTTAGGGAACGGCAAGGCTAAGGGCACAGGTGAGGGTACGGAAACTTGGGTGAGGCAGGCTACGTGCTGACGCACGGGTCAGTGCCAGCATACAGGCCAGGAGTAGGGTAAGGCATAGGGTATGGTGTAGGGCTGGTGGTGGGTTTCAGTTCAGGGCTAGGGTTAGGGTTAGTGAACGGCAAGGCTTAGGGCACAGGTGAGGGTACAGAAACGTGTTAGGTTCATGGTGCATGTTGATGCATGGAATAGTGTCATCGTACGCATTAGGATTAGGGTACGGCGTACAGTAAGGTGTACGGATGGCGGTAGGTTTACATTCCGGTGTAGGGTTAGGGATAGCGAATTGCAAGGTATAGGGCACAGGTGATGGTACGGAATTGTGTTAGGTTCAGGGTACGTGTTGACTCACGGGTTAGTGTGAGCGTACGCATGAGGATTAGGGTACCGCATAGAGTAAGGTGTAGGGTTGGTGGTAGGTTTCCGTTCCAGTCTAGGGTTATGTTTAGGGACTGGCAAAGTTTAGGGCACAGGTGAGGGTACGAAACGTGTTAGGGTCAGGGTACGTGTTGATGCACAGGTTAGTGTCAGCATACGAATTAGGATTAGGGTATGGCGTAAGGTAAGGTGTAGGGTTGGTGGTAGTTTTCCGTTCCGGGCTAGGGTTAAGGTAAGGGAACGGCAAGGTTTATGGCAGAGGTGAGGGTACGGAAACGTGTTAGGGTCAGGGTACGTGTTGACGTATGGATTAGGATTAGGGTACGGCTTAGGGTAAGGTGTAGGGCTGATGGTAGGTTTCTGTTCCGGGCTAAGGTTAAGGATAGGCAACGGCAAGGTTTGGGGCACAGCTGAGGGTACGGAAACGTGTTAGTGTCAGGGTACATGTTGACTCACCGGTTAGTGCCAGCGTACGGATTAGGATTAGTGTACCGCGTAGATAAGGTGCACGGTTGGTGGTAGGTTTCCGTTCCAGCCTATGGTTAGGGTTAGGGAAAGTCAAGGTTTCTATTTGTAGGTTTTTTAAGGAAACTCCATACTGTTCTCCATAGTGACTGTATCAATTTACATTCCCAACAATAGTGGAGGAGGGCTCCTTTTGTCCACACCCTCCCCAGAATTTGTTGTCTGTAGATTTTCTGATGATGCTGATTCTAACAGGTGTGAGGTGATACCTCATTGTAGTTTTGATTTGCATTTCTCTAATAATTAGTGCTCTTGAGCAGCTTTTCATGTGCGTCTTAGCCATCTCTGTGTCTTCTTTGAAGAAACGTCTCTTTAGATATTCTGCCCATGTTTGTATTGGGTTGTTTGTTTTTTTAATATTAAGCTGCATGAGCTGTTTATATATATTGGAGATTAAACCTTTGTCCATTGATTCGTTTGCAACTATTTTCGCCCCTTCTGAGGGATGCCTTTTTCCATTCCCGTGTTTTTAACCAAAAAAGAAAGAAAGACAAAGAAGCAGAACACTAATGTGCGTAAAATATGGCTTTTGAAACGGTCGTTTTGAAATATGGACGTCCTTTGAATTTTTTGGTCGATATGTGACCCCAGGATTTGTTTTCAGGGCAGGTGTCATTTACAGGCCTGCAATGATTTTGAATATCAACTGACCTTTAGCGCTGGGATTAAAGCTGCTGTTGTGTGAAACGGCCACAAGGTGGCAGCAGTTCTCTCTTTCAAATCAGGTTATTAGTGCAACAGAGCCTCAATGGAAGTCTTGTTCTAGATTGGAATTTAGAATGGAATGTGCCAGGAGAAAGCCCCTCAAGTTTGTCTCACTACTTCTTGTTCGTGTTTTTAATTTAATTTTTTATTTTTTATTACAGCAAGTTTGATTACAATGCTTGGCTTGTTGTAGGTGTGGAAGATGTGGTTCTTTGACACATATACAGATGTCTGTTCTTCCTGGGATCCTTTGCCCATGTACGTTAAGACAGAATGTTGAGTAGTCCTCTCTTTGTATTCCGTAGGTCTTAGGTGATTATATATGTCACCTGTGTTTGTATATGTCTGTTAACCCCAATATCGTAATGAAACCCATCCTCACACCTTTCCATTGGTGAACCATAAGTTTGTTTAATGAATCTGTGATTGCCCTTCTCCGTGGAAATATCTGCCCTGGTATCCATTTTTAGGTAACACCTATAAGTGATATGATACGATATGTGTCTTTCACTTTCTGACTTACTACAAGTCATGTGATAACCTCTAGGCTCATCTACGGTGCTGCAAATGGCATTGTGTCCTTTTTTTCCTTGGCTTCTATTCTGCTTTAGCGAGGTCCATTTTCAACACTGTGATTCCCTGAGGGTTGTGGATTAGCTGACGTGGGCAGCCTTATCCTGCCGGCCGGCCCTCCCCAGGTGTGCCTGGTTGAGGTCAATATAAACAGCGCTCCAGGCAGCAATAGCCCCTGAAGCTGTGCCTGCCTCCATATTCTTTGCCCCGTGAGCAGTCTCGGGGCTGTGCTGGTGGGAGGGAGTGAGGGGCCACAGCTTTGTTGGTGGCCCGGTGTGAGTGGAGTTCTGCTGGCCTTTCTGCAGGAGTTGCCAAGCTGCCACCTGTAAAGAAGAGGATGTGTCACCCATACCTCCCGCTGGAATTTCTCTCCGGACAGAGGTGAGGAAGGAAAAAATCAGTGGGGGCCGGGACAGGTGGGGTATCTCTGGCAGGACAATGGAAAGCTTCCGGAAGAGTGCCCTGGGCCAGGACCACCCTGGCTGGCCTGGAGGCACCAAGTTGGCCTGCGTTCTCTCGCTGTTGTGGCTCCACGGCCCTTCCTCTAGTCTTTCAAGCCCTTGTACATATTCAGGTGTTTTACCTGGGAAGGGTGGGAACAGTTCAGCAACAGCTGGCCTGGGGCTCAGCTCACCTTTGTTCAGAGATGCCTCGGCTCGGTCCCCCCGCTTTGCAATGAGGAAGCTCCTTGTGTGGGGTGTGGGTTGCTGGCTGTACGGGAGATGATTCCCCACCTCTGAACAATTTCAATATTGTTTACCGTTGGAGCAAGTGCCCTGATAGTGTTTTTCTCTGTATAACTGGTCGGTTCAGGTTTTTCTTCGTTTATGGTTCAAGTTAGCTTTTATTCCTCTTTTATGTATTTATAGATATAAGCATGGAAATAATTTATTCCTATAAATACATCTGTGTGAAGGGAAGAGCTTTTTTCTGTTTTATTTTTAAATTTTATATTTTAACATTTTGAAATTTAATTTTATTTACTTTTTTATACAGCGGGTTATTATTAGTTATGTATTTTATGCATATACATGTATACAGGTCAATCTCAATCTCCCAACTCGTCCCACCACCACCACCCCATGGCTTCCCACACTTGGTGTCCATACGTTTGTTCTCTACCTCTGTGTCTCTATTTCTTCCCTGCAAACCAGTTCATCTGTACCATTTTTTAGGTTCCACATATATGCATTAATATACAATATTTGTTTTCCCCTTTCTGACTTACTTCATTCTGTATGACTGTCTCTAGATCCATCGATGTCTCTACAAATGACCCAGATTCATTCCTTTTTATGGCCGAGTAATATTCCATTTTATATATGTACCCCATCTTTATCCATTCATCTGTCTTTGGGCGTTTAGTTTGCTTCCATTACCTGGCTATTGTAAATAGTGCTGCAATGAACATTGTGGTGAATGTGCCTTTTTGATTTATGGTTTTCTTTGGGTATATGCCCAGAAGTGGAATTGCTGGATCAGATGGTAATTCTATTTCTAGATTTTTTAAGGAAACTCCATAGTGTTCTCCATAGTGACTCTATCAATTTACATTCCCACCAATAGTGGAAGAGGGCTCCTTTTGTCCACACCCTCCCCAGAATTTGTTGTTTGTAGATTTTCTGATGATGCCGATTCTAACAGGTGTGAGGTGATACCTCATTGTAGTTTTGATTTGCATTTCTCTAATAATTAGTGCTCTTGAGCAGCTTCTCATGTGCGCCTTGGCCATCTCTGTGTCTTCTTTGAAGAAACGTCTCTTGAGATCTTCTGCCCATTTCTGTATTGGGAGGATCGTGGGATGGTCAGGCTGTGTGCTGACGCACGTGTCAGTGCCAGCGTAAGGGCCAGGAGTAGGGTACATCATAGGGTAACGTGTAGGGCTGGTGGTGGGTTTCCGTTCCGGGCTAGGGTTAGGGTTAGGGAACGGCAAGGTTTAGGGAACAGGTGAGCATAGGGACACGTGGGAGAGGCCGGCTACGTGCTGACAAACGTGTCAGTGCCAGCGTACGGGTCTGGAGTAAAGTATGGTGTAGGGCTAGTTGTGGGTTTCCATTCCGCGCTAGGGTTAGGGTTAGGGAACGGCAAGGCTTAGGGCACAGCTGAGGGTACAGAAACGTGGGAGGGTCAGGCTATGTGCTGACGCACGTTTCAGTGCCAGTGTACGGGCCAGGATTAGGGTACGGAGTAGGGTAAGGTGTAGGGCTGTTGGTGGGTTTCTGTTCCGGGTTAGGGTTAGGGAACGGCAAGGCTTAGGGCACAGGTAAGGGTACTGAAACGAGGGAGAGGCACGCTACGTGCTGACACACGGGTCAGTGCCAGCGTACGCGCCAGAATTAGGGTACGGCGTAGGGTAAGGTGTAGGGCTGGTGGTGGGTTTCTGTTCCAGGGTAGGGTTAGGGTTAGGGATCGGCAAGGCTTAGGGCACAGGTGAGGGTATGGAAACATGGGAGTGGCAGGCTACGTGCTTACACAAGGGTCAGTTCCAGTGTACGGCCCAGGAGTAGGGTACGGCATAGGGTAAGGTGTAGGGCTGGTGGTGGGTTTCCGTTTCCGGCTAGGGTTAGGGTTAGGGAATGGCAAGGCTTAGGGCACAGGTGAGGGTACAGAAACGTGGGAGGGTCAGGCTACGTGCTGACGCAAGTGTCAGTGCCAGCGTACGGCCCAGGAATAGGGTATGGCGTAGGGTAAAGTGTAGGGTTAGGGTTAGGGAACGGCAAGGCTTAGGGCACAGGTGAGGGTACGGAAACGTGGGAGGGTCAGGCTACATGCTGAAGCACGGGTCAGTGCCAGGGTGTGGACCAGGAGTAGGGTACGGCGTAGGGTAAGGTGTAAGACTGGTGGTGGGTGTCCATTCCGGGGTTTGATTAGGGTTAGGGAACGTCAAGTTTTAGGGCACAGGTGAGGGTACGGAAACGTGGGAGGGTCAGGCTACCTGCTGACGCATGGGTCAGTGCCAGCGTATGGGCCAGGTGTAGGGTACGGCGTAGGGTAAGGTGTAGGGCTGGTGGTGGGTTTCCGTTCTGGGCTAGGGTTAGGGTTAGGGAACGGCAAGGCTAAGGGCACAGGTGAGGGTACGGAAACTTGGGTGAGGCAGGCTACGTGCTGACGCACGGGTCAGTGCCAGCATACAGGCCAGGAGTAGGGTAAGGCATAGGGTATGGTGTAGGGCTGGTGGTGGGTTTCAGTTCAGGGCTAGGGTTAGGGTTAGTGAACGGCAAGGCTTAGGGCACAGGTGAGGGTACAGAAACGTGTTAGGTTCATGGTGCATGTTGATGCATGGAATAGTGTCATCGTACGCATTAGGATTAGGGTACGGCGTACAGTAAGGTGTACGGATGGCGGTAGGTTTACATTCCGGTGTAGGGTTAGGGATAGCGAATTGCAAGGTATAGGGCACAGGTGATGGTACGGAATTGTGTTAGGTTCAGGGTACGTGTTGACTCACGGGTTAGTGTGAGCGTACGCATGAGGATTAGGGTACCGCATAGAGTAAGGTGTAGGGTTGGTGGTAGGTTTCCGTTCCAGTCTAGGGTTATGTTTAGGGACTGGCAAAGTTTAGGGCACAGGTGAGGGTACGAAACGTGTTAGGGTCAGGGTACGTGTTGATGCACAGGTTAGTGTCAGCATACGAATTAGGATTAGGGTATGGCGTAAGGTAAGGTGTAGGGTTGGTGGTAGTTTTCCGTTCCGGGCTAGGGTTAAGGTAAGGGAACGGCAAGGTTTATGGCAGAGGTGAGGGTACGGAAACGTGTTAGGGTCAGGGTACGTGTTGACGTATGGATTAGGATTAGGGTACGGCTTAGGGTAAGGTGTAGGGCTGATGGTAGGTTTCTGTTCCGGGCTAAGGTTAAGGATAGGCAACGGCAAGGTTTGGGGCACAGCTGAGGGTACGGAAACGTGTTAGTGTCAGGGTACATGTTGACTCACCGGTTAGTGCCAGCGTACGGATTAGGATTAGTGTACCGCGTAGATAAGGTGCACGGTTGGTGGTAGGTTTCCGTTCCAGCCTATGGTTAGGGTTAGGGAAAGTCAAGGTTTCTATTTGTAGGTTTTTTAAGGAAACTCCATACTGTTCTCCATAGTGACTGTATCAATTTACATTCCCAACAATAGTGGAGGAGGGCTCCTTTTGTCCACACCCTCCCCAGAATTTGTTGTCTGTAGATTTTCTGATGATGCTGATTCTAACAGGTGTGAGGTGATACCTCATTGTAGTTTTGATTTGCATTTCTCTAATAATTAGTGCTCTTGAGCAGCTTTTCATGTGCGTCTTAGCCATCTCTGTGTCTTCTTTGAAGAAACGTCTCTTTAGATATTCTGCCCATGTTTGTATTGGGTTGTTTGTTTTTTTAATATTAAGCTGCATGAGCTGTTTATATATATTGGAGATTAAACCTTTGTCCATTGATTCGTTTGCAACTATTTTCGCCCCTTCTGAGGGATGCCTTTTTCCATTCCCGTGTTTTTAACCAAAAAAGAAAGAAAGACAAAGAAGCAGAACACTAATGTGCGTAAAATATGGCTTTTGAAACGGTCGTTTTGAAATATGGACGTCCTTTGAATTTTTTGGTCGATATGTGACCCCAGGATTTGTTTTCAGGGCAGGTGTCATTTACAGGCCTGCAATGATTTTGAATATCAACTGACCTTTAGCGCTGGGATTAAAGCTGCTGTTGTGTGAAACGGCCACAAGGTGGCAGCAGTTCTCTCTTTCAAATCAGGTTATTAGTGCAACAGAGCCTCAATGGAAGTCTTGTTCTAGATTGGAATTTAGAATGGAATGTGCCAGGAGAAAGCCCCTCAAGTTTGTCTCACTACTTCTTGTTCGTGTTTTTAATTTAATTTTTTATTTTTTATTACAGCAAGTTTGATTACAATGCTTGGCTTGTTGTAGGTGTGGAAGATGTGGTTCTTTGACACATATACAGATGTCTGTTCTTCCTGGGATCCTTTGCCCATGTACGTTAAGACAGAATGTTGAGTAGTCCTCTCTTTGTATTCCGTAGGTCTTAGGTGATTATATATGTCACCTGTGTTTGTATATGTCTGTTAACCCCAATATCGTAATGAAACCCATCCTCACACCTTTCCATTGGTGAACCATAAGTTTGTTTAATGAATCTGTGATTGCCCTTCTCCGTGGAAATATCTGCCCTGGTATCCATTTTTAGGTAACACCTATAAGTGATATGATACGATATGTGTCTTTCACTTTCTGACTTACTACAAGTCATGTGATAACCTCTAGGCTCATCTACGGTGCTGCAAATGGCATTGTGTCCTTTTTTTCCTTGGCTTCTATTCTGCTTTAGCGAGGCCCATTTTCAACACTGTGATTCCCTGAGGGTTGTGGATTAGCTGACGTGGGCAGCCTTATCCTGCCGGCCGGCCCTCCCCAGGTGTGCCTGGTTGAGGTCAATATAAACAGCGCTCCAGGCAGCAATAGCCCCTGAAGCTGTGCCTGCCTCCATATTCTTTGCCCCGTGAGCAGTCTCGGGGCTGTGCTGGTGGGAGGGAGTGAGGGGCCACAGCTTTGTTGGTGGCCCGGTGTGAGTGGAGTTCTGCTGGCCTTTCTGCAGGAGTTGCCAAGCTGCCACCTGTAAAGAAGAGGATGTGTCACCCATACCTCCCGCTGGAATTTCTCTCCGGACAGAGGTGAGGAAGGAAAAAATCAGTGGGGGCCGGGACAGGTGGGGTATCTCTGGCAGGACAATGGAAAGCTTCCGGAAGAGTGCCCTGGGCCAGGACCACCCTGGCTGGCCTGGAGGCACCAAGTTGGCCTGCGTTCTCTCGCTGTTGTGGCTCCACGGCCCTTCCTCTAGTCTTTCAAGCCCTTGTACATATTCAGGTGTTTTACCTGGGAAGGGTGGGAACAGTTCAGCAACAGCTGGCCTGGGGCTCAGCTCACCTTTGTTCAGAGATGCCTCGGCTCGGTCCCCCCGCTTTGCAATGAGGAAGCTCCTTGTGTGGGGTGTGGGTTGCTGGCTGTACGGGAGATGATTCCCCACCTCTGAACAATTTCAATATTGTTTACCGTTGGAGCAAGTGCCCTGATAGTGTTTTTCTCTGTATAACTGGTCGGTTCAGGTTTTTCTTCGTTTATGGTTCAAGTTAGCTTTTATTCCTCTTTTATGTATTTATAGATATAAGCATGGAAATAATTTATTCCTATAAATACATCTGTGTGAAGGGAAGAGCTTTTTTCTGTTTTATTTTTAAATTTTATATTTTAACATTTTGAAATTTAATTTTATTTACTTTTTTATACAGCGGGTTATTATTAGTTATGTATTTTATGCATATACATGTATACAGGTCAATCTCAATCTCCCAACTCGTCCCACCACCACCACCCCATGGCTTCCCACACTTGGTGTCCATACGTTTGTTCTCTACCTCTGTGTCTCTATTTCTTCCCTGCAAACCAGTTCATCTGTACCATTTTTTAGGTTCCACATATATGCATTAATATACAATATTTGTTTTCCCCTTTCTGACTTACTTCATTCTGTATGACTGTCTCTAGATCCATCGATGTCTCTACAAATGACCCAGATTCATTCCTTTTTATGGCCGAGTAATATTCCATTTTATATATGTACCCCATCTTTATCCATTCATCTGTCTTTGGGCGTTTAGTTTGCTTCCATTACCTGGCTATTGTAAATAGTGCTGCAATGAACATTGTGGTGAATGTGCCTTTTTGATTTATGGTTTTCTTTGGGTATATGCCCAGAAGTGGAATTGCTGGATCAGATGGTAATTCTATTTCTAGATTTTTTAAGGAAACTCCATAGTGTTCTCCATAGTGACTCTATCAATTTACATTCCCACCAATAGTGGAAGAGGGCTCCTTTTGTCCACACCCTCCCCAGAATTTGTTGTTTGTAGATTTTCTGATGATGCCGATTCTAACAGGTGTGAGGTGATACCTCATTGTAGTTTTGATTTGCATTTCTCTAATAATTAGTGCTCTTGAGCAGCTTCTCATGTGCGCCTTGGCCATCTCTGTGTCTTCTTTGAAGAAACGTCTCTTGAGATCTTCTGCCCATTTCTGTATTGGGAGGATCGTGGGATGGTCAGGCTGTGTGCTGACGCACGTGTCAGTGCCAGCGTAAGGGCCAGGAGTAGGGTACATCATAGGGTAACGTGTAGGGCTGGTGGTGGGTTTCCGTTCCGGGCTAGGGTTAGGGTTAGGGAACGGCAAGGTTTAGGGAACAGGTGAGCATAGGGACACGTGGGAGAGACCGGCTACGTGCTGACAAACGTGTCAGTGCCAGCGTACGGGTCTGGAGTAAAGTATGGTGTAGGGCTAGTTGTGGGTTTCCATTCCGCGCTAGGGTTAGGGTTAGGGAACGGCAAGGCTTAGGGCACAGCTGAGGGTACAGAAACGTGGGAGGGTCAGGCTATGTGCTGACGCACGTTTCAGTGCCAGTGTACGGGCCAGGATTAGGGTACGGAGTAGGGTAAGGTGTAGGGCTGTTGGTGGGTTTCTGTTCCGGGTTAGGGTTAGGGAACGGCAAGGCTTAGGGCACAGGTAAGGGTACTGAAACGAGGGAGAGGCACGCTACGTGCTGACACACGGGTCAGTGCCAGCGTACGCGCCAGAATTAGGGTACGGCGTAGGGTAAGGTGTAGGGCTGGTGGTGGGTTTCTGTTCCAGGGTAGGGTTAGGGTTAGGGATCGGCAAGGCTTAGGGCACAGGTGAGGGTATGGAAACATGGGAGTGGCAGGCTACGTGCTTACACAAGGGTCAGTTCCAGTGTACGGCCCAGGAGTAGGGTACGGCGTAGGGTAAGGTGTAGGGCTGGTGGTGGGTTTCCGTTTCCGGCTAGGGTTAGGGTTAGGGAATGGCAAGGCTTAGGGCACAGGTGAGGGTACAGAAACGTGGGAGGGTCAGGCTACGTGCTGACGCAAGTGTCAGTGCCAGCGTACGGCCCAGGAATAGGGTATGGCGTAGGGTAAAGTGTAGGGTTAGGGTTAGGGAACGGCAAGGCTTAGGGCACAGGTGAGGGTACGGAAACGTGGGAGGGTCAGGCTACATGCTGAAGCACGGGTCAGTGCCAGGGTGTGGACCAGGAGTAGGGTACGGCGTAGGGTAAGGTGTAAGACTGGTGGTGGGTGTCCATTCCGGGGTTTGATTAGGGTTAGGGAACGTCAAGTTTTAGGGCACAGGTGAGGGTACGGAAACGTGGGAGGGTCAGGCTACCTGCTGACGCATGGGTCAGTGCCAGCGTATGGGCCAGGTGTAGGGTACGGCGTAGGGTAAGGTGTAGGGCTGGTGGTGGGTTTCCGTTCTGGGCTAGGGTTAGGGTTAGGGAACGGCAAGGCTAAGGGCACAGGTGAGGGTACGGAAACTTGGGTGAGGCAGGCTACGTGCTGACGCACGGGTCAGTGCCAGCATACAGGCCAGGAGTAGGGTAAGGCATAGGGTATGGTGTAGGGCTGGTGGTGGGTTTCAGTTCAGGGCTAGGGTTAGGGTTAGTGAACGGCAAGGCTTAGGGCACAGGTGAGGGTACAGAAACGTGTTAGGTTCATGGTGCATGTTGATGCATGGAATAGTGTCATCGTACGCATTAGGATTAGGGTACGGCGTACAGTAAGGTGTACGGATGGCGGTAGGTTTACATTCCGGTGTAGGGTTAGGGATAGCGAATTGCAAGGTATAGGGCACAGGTGATGGTACGGAATTGTGTTAGGTTCAGGGTACGTGTTGACTCACGGGTTAGTGTGAGCGTACGCATGAGGATTAGGGTACCGCATAGAGTAAGGTGTAGGGTTGGTGGTAGGTTTCCGTTCCAGTCTAGGGTTATGTTTAGGGACTGGCAAAGTTTAGGGCACAGGTGAGGGTACGAAACGTGTTAGGGTCAGGGTACGTGTTGATGCACAGGTTAGTGTCAGCATACGAATTAGGATTAGGGTATGGCGTAAGGTAAGGTGTAGGGTTGGTGGTAGTTTTCCGTTCCGGGCTAGGGTTAAGGTAAGGGAACGGCAAGGTTTATGGCAGAGGTGAGGGTACGGAAACGTGTTAGGGTCAGGGTACGTGTTGACGTATGGATTAGGATTAGGGTACGGCTTAGGGTAAGGTGTAGGGCTGATGGTAGGTTTCTGTTCCGGGCTAAGGTTAAGGATAGGCAACGGCAAGGTTTGGGGCACAGCTGAGGGTACGGAAACGTGTTAGTGTCAGGGTACATGTTGACTCACCGGTTAGTGCCAGCGTACGGATTAGGATTAGTGTACCGCGTAGATAAGGTGCACGGTTGGTGGTAGGTTTCCGTTCCAGCCTATGGTTAGGGTTAGGGAAAGTCAAGGTTTCTATTTGTAGGTTTTTTAAGGAAACTCCATACTGTTCTCCATAGTGACTGTATCAATTTACATTCCCAACAATAGTGGAGGAGGGCTCCTTTTGTCCACACCCTCCCCAGAATTTGTTGTCTGTAGATTTTCTGATGATGCTGATTCTAACAGGTGTGAGGTGATACCTCATTGTAGTTTTGATTTGCATTTCTCTAATAATTAGTGCTCTTGAGCAGCTTTTCATGTGCGTCTTAGCCATCTCTGTGTCTTCTTTGAAGAAACGTCTCTTTAGATATTCTGCCCATGTTTGTATTGGGTTGTTTGTTTTTTTAATATTAAGCTGCATGAGCTGTTTATATATATTGGAGATTAAACCTTTGTCCATTGATTCGTTTGCAACTATTTTCGCCCCTTCTGAGGGATGCCTTTTTCCATTCCCGTGTTTTTAACCAAAAAAGAAAGAAAGACAAAGAAGCAGAACACTAATGTGCGTAAAATATGGCTTTTGAAACGGTCGTTTTGAAATATGGACGTCCTTTGAATTTTTTGGTCGATATGTGACCCCAGGATTTGTTTTCAGGGCAGGTGTCATTTACAGGCCTGCAATGATTTTGAATATCAACTGACCTTTAGCGCTGGGATTAAAGCTGCTGTTGTGTGAAACGGCCACAAGGTGGCAGCAGTTCTCTCTTTCAAATCAGGTTATTAGTGCAACAGAGCCTCAATGGAAGTCTTGTTCTAGATTGGAATTTAGAATGGAATGTGCCAGGAGAAAGCCCCTCAAGTTTGTCTCACTACTTCTTGTTCGTGTTTTTAATTTAATTTTTTATTTTTTATTACAGCAAGTTTGATTACAATGCTTGGCTTGTTGTAGGTGTGGAAGATGTGGTTCTTTGACACATATACAGATGTCTGTTCTTCCTGGGATCCTTTGCCCATGTACGTTAAGACAGAATGTTGAGTAGTCCTCTCTTTGTATTCCGTAGGTCTTAGGTGATTATATATGTCACCTGTGTTTGTATATGTCTGTTAACCCCAATATCGTAATGAAACCCATCCTCACACCTTTCCATTGGTGAACCATAAGTTTGTTTAATGAATCTGTGATTGCCCTTCTCCGTGGAAATATCTGCCCTGGTATCCATTTTTAGGTAACACCTATAAGTGATATGATACGATATGTGTCTTTCACTTTCTGACTTACTACAAGTCATGTGATAACCTCTAGGCTCATCTACGGTGCTGCAAATGGCATTGTGTCCTTTTTTTCCTTGGCTTCTATTCTGCTTTAGCGAGGTCCATTTTCAACACTGTGATTCCCTGAGGGTTGTGGATTAGCTGACGTGGGCAGCCTTATCCTGCCGGCCGGCCCTCCCCAGGTGTGCCTGGTTGAGGTCAATATAAACAGCGCTCCAGGCAGCAATAGCCCCTGAAGCTGTGCCTGCCTCCATATTCTTTGCCCCGTGAGCAGTCTCGGGGCTGTGCTGGTGGGAGGGAGTGAGGGGCCACAGCTTTGTTGGTGGCCCGGTGTGAGTGGAGTTCTGCTGGCCTTTCTGCAGGAGTTGCCAAGCTGCCACCTGTAAAGAAGAGGATGTGTCACCCATACCTCCCGCTGGAATTTCTCTCCGGACAGAGGTGAGGAAGGAAAAAATCAGTGGGGGCCGGGACAGGTGGGGTATCTCTGGCAGGACAATGGAAAGCTTCCGGAAGAGTGCCCTGGGCCAGGACCACCCTGGCTGGCCTGGAGGCACCAAGTTGGCCTGCGTTCTCTCGCTGTTGTGGCTCCACGGCCCTTCCTCTAGTCTTTCAAGCCCTTGTACATATTCAGGTGTTTTACCTGGGAAGGGTGGGAACAGTTCAGCAACAGCTGGCCTGGGGCTCAGCTCACCTTTGTTCAGAGATGCCTCGGCTCGGTCCCCCCGCTTTGCAATGAGGAAGCTCCTTGTGTGGGGTGTGGGTTGCTGGCTGTACGGGAGATGATTCCCCACCTCTGAACAATTTCAATATTGTTTACCGTTGGAGCAAGTGCCCTGATAGTGTTTTTCTCTGTATAACTGGTCGGTTCAGGTTTTTCTTCGTTTATGGTTCAAGTTAGCTTTTATTCCTCTTTTATGTATTTATAGATATAAGCATGGAAATAATTTATTCCTATAAATACATCTGTGTGAAGGGAAGAGCTTTTTTCTGTTTTATTTTTAAATTTTATATTTTAACATTTTGAAATTTAATTTTATTTACTTTTTTATACAGCGGGTTATTATTAGTTATGTATTTTATGCATATACATGTATACAGGTCAATCTCAATCTCCCAACTCGTCCCACCACCACCACCCCATGGCTTCCCACACTTGGTGTCCATACGTTTGTTCTCTACCTCTGTGTCTCTATTTCTTCCCTGCAAACCAGTTCATCTGTACCATTTTTTAGGTTCCACATATATGCATTAATATACAATATTTGTTTTCCCCTTTCTGACTTACTTCATTCTGTATGACTGTCTCTAGATCCATCGATGTCTCTACAAATGACCCAGATTCATTCCTTTTTATGGCCGAGTAATATTCCATTTTATATATGTACCCCATCTTTATCCATTCATCTGTCTTTGGGCGTTTAGTTTGCTTCCATTACCTGGCTATTGTAAATAGTGCTGCAATGAACATTGTGGTGAATGTGCCTTTTTGATTTATGGTTTTCTTTGGGTATATGCCCAGAAGTGGAATTGCTGGATCAGATGGTAATTCTATTTCTAGATTTTTTAAGGAAACTCCATAGTGTTCTCCATAGTGACTCTATCAATTTACATTCCCACCAATAGTGGAAGAGGGCTCCTTTTGTCCACACCCTCCCCAGAATTTGTTGTTTGTAGATTTTCTGATGATGCCGATTCTAACAGGTGTGAGGTGATACCTCATTGTAGTTTTGATTTGCATTTCTCTAATAATTAGTGCTCTTGAGCAGCTTCTCATGTGCGCCTTGGCCATCTCTGTGTCTTCTTTGAAGAAACGTCTCTTGAGATCTTCTGCCCATTTCTGTATTGGGAGGATCGTGGGATGGTCAGGCTGTGTGCTGACGCACGTGTCAGTGCCAGCGTAAGGGCCAGGAGTAGGGTACATCATAGGGTAACGTGTAGGGCTGGTGGTGGGTTTCCGTTCCGGGCTAGGGTTAGGGTTAGGGAACGGCAAGGTTTAGGGAACAGGTGAGCATAGGGACACGTGGGAGAGGCAGGCTACGTGCTGACAAACGTGTCAGTGCCAGCGTACGGGTCTGGAGTAAAGTATGGTGTAGGGCTAGTTGTGGGTTTCCATTCCGCGCTAGGGTTAGGGTTAGGGAACGTCAAGGCTTAGGGCACAGCTGAGGGTACAGAAACCTGGGAGGGTCAGGCTATGTGCTGACGCACGTTTCAGTGCCAGTGTACGGGCCAGGATTAGGGTACGGAGTAGGGTAAGGTGTAGGGCTGTTGGTGGGTTTCTGTTCCGGGTTAGGGTTAGGGAACGGCAAGGCTTAGGGCACAGGTAAGGGTACTGAAACGAGGGAGAGGCACGCTACGTGCTGACACACGGGTCAGTGCCAGCGTACGTGCCAGAATTAGGGTACGGCGTAGGGTAAGGTGTAGGGCTGGTGGTGGGTTTCTGTTCCAGGGTAGGGTTAGGGTTAGGGATCGGCAAGGCTTAGGGCACAGGTGAGGGTATGGAAACATGGGAGTGGCAGGCTACGTGCTTACACAAGGGTCAGTTCCAGTGTACGGCCCAGGAGTAGGGTACGGCGTAGGGTAAGGTGTAGGGCTGGTGGTGGGTTTCCGTTTCCGGCTAGGGTTAGGGTTAGGGAATGGCAAGGCTTAGGGCACAGGTGAGGGTACAGAAACGTGGGAGGGTCAGGCTACGTGCTGACGCAAGTGTCAGTGCCAGCGTACGGCCCAGGAATAGGGTATGGCGTAGGGTAAAGTGTAGGGTTAGGGTTAGGGAACGGCAAGGCTTAGGGCACAGGTGAGGGTACGGAAACGTGGGAGGGTCAGGCTACATGCTGAAGCACGGGTCAGTGCCAGGGTGTGGACCAGGAGTAGGGTACGGCGTAGGGTAAGGTGTAAGACTGGTGGTGGGTGTCCATTCCGGGGTTTGATTAGGGTTAGGGAACGTCAAGTTTTAGGGCACAGGTGAGGGTACGGAAACGTGGGAGGGTCAGGCTACCTGCTGACGCATGGGTCAGTGCCAGCGTATGGGCCAGGTGTAGGGTACGGCGTAGGGTAAGGTGTAGGGCTGGTGGTGGGTTTCCGTTCTGGGCTAGGGTTAGGGTTAGGGAACGGCAAGGCTAAGGGCACAGGTGAGGGTACGGAAACTTGGGTGAGGCAGGCTACGTGCTGACGCACGGGTCAGTGCCAGCATACAGGCCAGGAGTAGGGTAAGGCATAGGGTATGGTGTAGGGCTGGTGGTGGGTTTCAGTTCAGGGCTAGGGTTAGGGTTAGTGAACGGCAAGGCTTAGGGCACAGGTGAGGGTACAGAAACGTGTTAGGTTCATGGTGCATGTTGATGCATGGAATAGTGTCATCGTACGCATTAGGATTAGGGTACGGCGTACAGTAAGGTGTACGGATGGCGGTAGGTTTACATTCCGGTGTAGGGTTAGGGATAGCGAATTGCAAGGTATAGGGCACAGGTGATGGTACGGAATTGTGTTAGGTTCAGGGTACGTGTTGACTCACGGGTTAGTGTGAGCGTACGCATGAGGATTAGGGTACCGCATAGAGTAAGGTGTAGGGTTGGTGGTAGGTTTCCGTTCCAGTCTAGGGTTATGTTTAGGGACTGGCAAAGTTTAGGGCACAGGTGAGGGTACGAAACGTGTTAGGGTCAGGGTACGTGTTGATGCACAGGTTAGTGTCAGCATACGAATTAGGATTAGGGTATGGCGTAAGGTAAGGTGTAGGGTTGGTGGTAGTTTTCCGTTCCGGGCTAGGGTTAAGGTAAGGGAACGGCAAGGTTTATGGCAGAGGTGAGGGTACGGAAACGTGTTAGGGTCAGGGTACGTGTTGACGTATGGATTAGGATTAGGGTACGGCTTAGGGTAAGGTGTAGGGCTGATGGTAGGTTTCTGTTCCGGGCTAAGGTTAAGGATAGGCAACGGCAAGGTTTGGGGCACAGCTGAGGGTACGGAAACGTGTTAGTGTCAGGGTACATGTTGACTCACCGGTTAGTGCCAGCGTACGGATTAGGATTAGTGTACCGCGTAGATAAGGTGCACGGTTGGTGGTAGGTTTCCGTTCCAGCCTATGGTTAGGGTTAGGGAAAGTCAAGGTTTCTATTTGTAGGTTTTTTAAGGAAACTCCATACTGTTCTCCATAGTGACTGTATCAATTTACATTCCCAACAATAGTGGAGGAGGGCTCCTTTTGTCCACACCCTCCCCAGAATTTGTTGTCTGTAGATTTTCTGATGATGCTGATTCTAACAGGTGTGAGGTGATACCTCATTGTAGTTTTGATTTGCATTTCTCTAATAATTAGTGCTCTTGAGCAGCTTTTCATGTGCGTCTTAGCCATCTCTGTGTCTTCTTTGAAGAAACGTCTCTTTAGATATTCTGCCCATGTTTGTATTGGGTTGTTTGTTTTTTTAATATTAAGCTGCATGAGCTGTTTATATATATTGGAGATTAAACCTTTGTCCATTGATTCGTTTGCAACTATTTTCGCCCCTTCTGAGGGATGCCTTTTTCCATTCCCGTGTTTTTAACCAAAAAAGAAAGAAAGACAAAGAAGCAGAACACTAATGTGCGTAAAATATGGCTTTTGAAACGGTCGTTTTGAAATATGGACGTCCTTTGAATTTTTTGGTCGATATGTGACCCCAGGATTTGTTTTCAGGGCAGGTGTCATTTACAGGCCTGCAATGATTTTGAATATCAACTGACCTTTAGCGCTGGGATTAAAGCTGCTGTTGTGTGAAACGGCCACAAGGTGGCAGCAGTTCTCTCTTTCAAATCAGGTTATTAGTGCAACAGAGCCTCAATGGAAGTCTTGTTCTAGATTGGAATTTAGAATGGAATGTGCCAGGAGAAAGCCCCTCAAGTTTGTCTCACTACTTCTTGTTCGTGTTTTTAATTTAATTTTTTATTTTTTATTACAGCAAGTTTGATTACAATGCTTGGCTTGTTGTAGGTGTGGAAGATGTGGTTCTTTGACACATATACAGATGTCTGTTCTTCCTGGGATCCTTTGCCCATGTACGTTAAGACAGAATGTTGAGTAGTCCTCTCTTTGTATTCCGTAGGTCTTAGGTGATTATATATGTCACCTGTGTTTGTATATGTCTGTTAACCCCAATATCGTAATGAAACCCATCCTCACACCTTTCCATTGGTGAACCATAAGTTTGTTTAATGAATCTGTGATTGCCCTTCTCCGTGGAAATATCTGCCCTGGTATCCATTTTTAGGTAACACCTATAAGTGATATGATACGATATGTGTCTTTCACTTTCTGACTTACTACAAGTCATGTGATAACCTCTAGGCTCATCTACGGTGCTGCAAATGGCATTGTGTCCTTTTTTTCCTTGGCTTCTATTCTGCTTTAGCGAGGTCCATTTTCAACACTGTGATTCCCTGAGGGTTGTGGATTAGCTGACGTGGGCAGCCTTATCCTGCCGGCCGGCCCTCCCCAGGTGTGCCTGGTTGAGGTCAATATAAACAGCGCTCCAGGCAGCAATAGCCCCTGAAGCTGTGCCTGCCTCCATATTCTTTGCCCCGTGAGCAGTCTCGGGGCTGTGCTGGTGGGAGGGAGTGAGGGGCCACAGCTTTGTTGGTGGCCCGGTGTGAGTGGAGTTCTGCTGGCCTTTCTGCAGGAGTTGCCAAGCTGCCACCTGTAAAGAAGAGGATGTGTCACCCATACCTCCCGCTGGAATTTCTCTCCGGACAGAGGTGAGGAAGGAAAAAATCAGTGGGGGCCGGGACAGGTGGGGTATCTCTGGCAGGACAATGGAAAGCTTCCGGAAGAGTGCCCTGGGCCAGGACCACCCTGGCTGGCCTGGAGGCACCAAGTTGGCCTGCGTTCTCTCGCTGTTGTGGCTCCACGGCCCTTCCTCTAGTCTTTCAAGCCCTTGTACATATTCAGGTGTTTTACCTGGGAAGGGTGGGAACAGTTCAGCAACAGCTGGCCTGGGGCTCAGCTCACCTTTGTTCAGAGATGCCTCGGCTCGGTCCCCCCGCTTTGCAATGAGGAAGCTCCTTGTGTGGGGTGTGGGTTGCTGGCTGTACGGGAGATGATTCCCCACCTCTGAACAATTTCAATATTGTTTACCGTTGGAGCAAGTGCCCTGATAGTGTTTTTCTCTGTATAACTGGTCGGTTCAGGTTTTTCTTCGTTTATGGTTCAAGTTAGCTTTTATTCCTCTTTTATGTATTTATAGATATAAGCATGGAAATAATTTATTCCTATAAATACATCTGTGTGAAGGGAAGAGCTTTTTTCTGTTTTATTTTTAAATTTTATATTTTAACATTTTGAAATTTAATTTTATTTACTTTTTTATACAGCGGGTTATTATTAGTTATGTATTTTATGCATATACATGTATACAGGTCAATCTCAATCTCCCAACTCGTCCCACCACCACCACCCCATGGCTTCCCACACTTGGTGTCCATACGTTTGTTCTCTACCTCTGTGTCTCTATTTCTTCCCTGCAAACCAGTTCATCTGTACCATTTTTTAGGTTCCACATATATGCATTAATATACAATATTTGTTTTCCCCTTTCTGACTTACTTCATTCTGTATGACTGTCTCTAGATCCATCGATGTCTCTACAAATGACCCAGATTCATTCCTTTTTATGGCCGAGTAATATTCCATTTTATATATGTACCCCATCTTTATCCATTCATCTGTCTTTGGGCGTTTAGTTTGCTTCCATTACCTGGCTTTGTAAATAGTGCTGCAATGAACATTGTGGTGAATGTGCCTTTTTGATTTATGGTTTTCTTTGGGTATATGCCCAGAAGTGGAATTGCTGGATCAGATGGTAATTCTATTTCTAGATTTTTTAAGGAAACTCCATAGTGTTCTCCATAGTGACTCTATCAATTTACATTCCCACCAATAGTGGAAGAGGGCTCCTTTTGTCCACACCCTCCCCAGAATTTGTTGTTTGTAGATTTTCTGATGATGCCGATTCTAACAGGTGTGAGGTGATACCTCATTGTAGTTTTGATTTGCATTTCTCTAATAATTAGTGCTCTTGAGCAGCTTCTCATGTGCGCCTTGGCCATCTCTGTGTCTTCTTTGAAGAAACGTCTCTTGAGATCTTCTGCCCATTTCTGTATTGGGAGGATCGTGGGATGGTCAGGCTGTGTGCTGACGCACGTGTCAGTGCCAGCGTAAGGGCCAGGAGTAGGGTACATCATAGGGTAACGTGTAGGGCTGGTGGTGGGTTTCCGTTCCGGGCTAGGGTTAGGGTTAGGGAACGGCAAGGTTTAGGGAACAGGTGAGCATAGGGACACGTGGGAGAGGCAGGCTACGTGCTGACAAACGTGTCAGTGCCAGCTTACGGGTCTGGAGTAAAGTATGGTGTAGGGCTAGTTGTGGGTTTCCATTCCGCGCTAGGGTTAGGGTTAGGGAACGTCAAGGCTTAGGGCACAGCTGAGGGTACAGAAACCTGGGAGGGTCAGGCTATGTGCTGACGCACGTTTCAGTGCCAGTGTACGGGCCAGGATTAGGGTACGGAGTAGGGTAAGGTGTAGGGCTGTTGGTGGGTTTCTGTTCCGGGTTAGGGTTAGGGAACGGCAAGGCTTAGGGCACAGGTAAGGGTACTGAAACGAGGGAGAGGCACGCTACGTGCTGACACACGGGTCAGTGCCAGCGTACGCGCCAGAATTAGGGTACGGCGTAGGGTAAGGTGTAGGGCTGGTGGTGGGTTTCTGTTCCAGGGTAGGGTTAGGGTTAGGGATCGGCAAGGCTTAGGGCACAGGTGAGGGTATGGAAACATGGGAGTGGCAGGCTACGTGCTTACACAAGGGTCAGTTCCAGTGTACGGCCCAGGAGTAGGGTACGGCGTAGGGTAAGGTGTAGGGCTGGTGGTGGGTTTCCGTTTCCGGCTAGGGTTAGGGTTAGGGAATGGCAAGGCTTAGGGCACAGGTGAGGGTACAGAAACGTGGGAGGGTCAGGCTACGTGCTGACGCAAGTGTCAGTGCCAGCGTACGGCCCAGGAATAGGGTATGGCGTAGGGTAAAGTGTAGGGTTAGGGTTAGGGAACGGCAAGGCTTAGGGCACAGGTGAGGGTACGGAAACGTGGGAGGGTCAGGCTACATGCTGAAGCACGGGTCAGTGCCAGGGTGTGGACCAGGAGTAGGGTACGGCGTAGGGTAAGGTGTAAGACTGGTGGTGGGTGTCCATTCCGGGGTTTGATTAGGGTTAGGGAACGTCAAGTTTTAGGGCACAGGTGAGGGTACGGAAACGTGGGAGGGTCAGGCTACCTGCTGACGCATGGGTCAGTGCCAGCGTATGGGCCAGGTGTAGGGTACGGCGTAGGGTAAGGTGTAGGGCTGGTGGTGGGTTTCCGTTCTGGGCTAGGGTTAGGGTTAGGGAACGGCAAGGCTAAGGGCACAGGTGAGGGTACGGAAACTTGGGTGAGGCAGGCTACGTGCTGACGCACGGGTCAGTGCCAGCATACAGGCCAGGAGTAGGGTAAGGCATAGGGTATGGTGTAGGGCTGGTGGTGGGTTTCAGTTCAGGGCTAGGGTTAGGGTTAGTGAACGGCAAGGCTTAGGGCACAGGTGAGGGTACAGAAACGTGTTAGGTTCATGGTGCATGTTGATGCATGGAATAGTGTCATCGTACGCATTAGGATTAGGGTACGGCGTACAGTAAGGTGTACGGATGGCGGTAGGTTTACATTCCGGTGTAGGGTTAGGGATAGCGAATTGCAAGGTATAGGGCACAGGTGATGGTACGGAATTGTGTTAGGTTCAGGGTACGTGTTGACTCACGGGTTAGTGTGAGCGTACGCATGAGGATTAGGGTACCGCATAGAGTAAGGTGTAGGGTTGGTGGTAGGTTTCCGTTCCAGTCTAGGGTTATGTTTAGGGACTGGCAAAGTTTAGGGCACAGGTGAGGGTACGAAACGTGTTAGGGTCAGGGTACGTGTTGATGCACAGGTTAGTGTCAGCATACGAATTAGGATTAGGGTATGGCGTAAGGTAAGGTGTAGGGTTGGTGGTAGTTTTCCGTTCCGGGCTAGGGTTAAGGTAAGGGAACGGCAAGGTTTATGGCAGAGGTGAGGGTACGGAAACGTGTTAGGGTCAGGGTACGTGTTGACGTATGGATTAGGATTAGGGTACGGCTTAGGGTAAGGTGTAGGGCTGATGGTAGGTTTCTGTTCCGGGCTAAGGTTAAGGATAGGCAACGGCAAGGTTTGGGGCACAGCTGAGGGTACGGAAACGTGTTAGTGTCAGGGTACATGTTGACTCACCGGTTAGTGCCAGCGTACGGATTAGGATTAGTGTACCGCGTAGATAAGGTGCACGGTTGGTGGTAGGTTTCCGTTCCAGCCTATGGTTAGGGTTAGGGAAAGTCAAGGTTTCTATTTGTAGGTTTTTTAAGGAAACTCCATACTGTTCTCCATAGTGACTGTATCAATTTACATTCCCAACAATAGTGGAGGAGGGCTCCTTTTGTCCACACCCTCCCCAGAATTTGTTGTCTGTAGATTTTCTGATGATGCTGATTCTAACAGGTGTGAGGTGATACCTCATTGTAGTTTTGATTTGCATTTCTCTAATAATTAGTGCTCTTGAGCAGCTTTTCATGTGCGTCTTAGCCATCTCTGTGTCTTCTTTGAAGAAACGTCTCTTTAGATATTCTGCCCATGTTTGTATTGGGTTGTTTGTTTTTTTAATATTAAGCTGCATGAGCTGTTTATATATATTGGAGATTAAACCTTTGTCCATTGATTCGTTTGCAACTATTTTCGCCCCTTCTGAGGGATGCCTTTTTCCATTCCCGTGTTTTTAACCAAAAAAGAAAGAAAGACAAAGAAGCAGAACACTAATGTGCGTAAAATATGGCTTTTGAAACGGTCGTTTTGAAATATGGACGTCCTTTGAATTTTTTGGTCGATATGTGACCCCAGGATTTGTTTTCAGGGCAGGTGTCATTTACAGGCCTGCAATGATTTTGAATATCAACTGACCTTTAGCGCTGGGATTAAAGCTGCTGTTGTGTGAAACGGCCACAAGGTGGCAGCAGTTCTCTCTTTCAAATCAGGTTATTAGTGCAACAGAGCCTCAATGGAAGTCTTGTTCTAGATTGGAATTTAGAATGGAATGTGCCAGGAGAAAGCCCCTCAAGTTTGTCTCACTACTTCTTGTTCGTGTTTTTAATTTAATTTTTTATTTTTTATTACAGCAAGTTTGATTACAATGCTTGGCTTGTTGTAGGTGTGGAAGATGTGGTTCTTTGACACATATACAGATGTCTGTTCTTCCTGGGATCCTTTGCCCATGTACGTTAAGACAGAATGTTGAGTAGTCCTCTCTTTGTATTCCGTAGGTCTTAGGTGATTATATATGTCACCTGTGTTTGTATATGTCTGTTAACCCCAATATCGTAATGAAACCCATCCTCACACCTTTCCATTGGTGAACCATAAGTTTGTTTAATGAATCTGTGATTGCCCTTCTCCGTGGAAATATCTGCCCTGGTATCCATTTTTAGGTAACACCTATAAGTGATATGATACGATATGTGTCTTTCACTTTCTGACTTACTACAAGTCATGTGATAACCTCTAGGCTCATCTACGGTGCTGCAAATGGCATTGTGTCCTTTTTTTCCTTGGCTTCTATTCTGCTTTAGCGAGGTCCATTTTCAACAATGTGATTCCCTGAGGGTTGTGGATTAGCTGACGTGGGCAGCCTTATCCTGCCGGCCGGCCCTCCCCAGGTGTGCCTGGTTGAGGTCAATATAAACAGCGCTCCAGGCAGCAATAGCCCCTGAAGCTGTGCCTGCCTCCATATTCTTTGCCCCGTGAGCAGTCTCGGGGCTGTGCTGGTGGGAGGGAGTGAGGGGCCACAGCTTTGTTGGTGGCCCGGTGTGAGTGGAGTTCTGCTGGCCTTTCTGCAGGAGTTGCCAAGCTGCCACCTGTAAAGAAGAGGATGTGTCACCCATACCTCCCGCTGGAATTTCTCTCCGGACAGAGGTGAGGAAGGAAAAAATCAGTGGGGGCCGGGACAGGTGGGGTATCTCTGGCAGGACAATGGAAAGCTTCCGGAAGAGTGCCCTGGGCCAGGACCACCCTGGCTGGCCTGGAGGCACCAAGTTGGCCTGCGTTCTCTCGCTGTTGTGGCTCCACGGCCCTTCCTCTAGGCTTTCAAGCCCTTGTACATATTCAGGTGTTTTACCTGGGAAGGGTGGGAACAGTTCAGCAACAGCTGGCCTGGGGCTCAGCTCACCTTTGTTCAGAGATGCCTCGGCTCGGTCCCCCCGCTTTGCAATGAGGAAGCTCCTTGTGTGGGGTGTGGGTTGCTGGCTGTACGGGAGATGATTCCCCACCTCTGAACAATTTCAATATTGTTTACCGTTGGAGCAAGTGCCCTGATAGTGTTTTTCTCTGTATAACTGGTCGGTTCAGGTTTTTCTTCGTTTATGGTTCAAGTTAGCTTTTATTCCTCTTTTATGTATTTATAGATATAAGCATGGAAATAATTTATTCCTATAAATACATCTGTGTGAAGGGAAGAGCTTTTTTCTGTTTTATTTTTAAATTTTATATTTTAACATTTTGAAATTTAATTTTATTTACTTTTTTATACAGCGGGTTATTATTAGTTATGTATTTTATGCATATACATGTATACAGGTCAATCTCAATCTCCCAACTCGTCCCACCACCACCACCCCATGGCTTCCCACACTTGGTGTCCATACGTTTGTTCTCTACCTCTGTGTCTCTATTTCTTCCCTGCAAACCAGTTCATCTGTACCATTTTTTAGGTTCCACATATATGCATTAATATACAATATTTGTTTTCCCCTTTCTGACTTACTTCATTCTGTATGACTGTCTCTAGATCCATCGATGTCTCTACAAATGACCCAGATTCATTCCTTTTTATGGCCGAGTAATATTCCATTTTATATATGTACCCCATCTTTATCCATTCATCTGTCTTTGGGCGTTTAGTTTGCTTCCATTACCTGGCTATTGTAAATAGTGCTGCAATGAACATTGTGGTGAATGTGCCTTTTTGATTTATGGTTTTCTTTGGGTATATGCCCAGAAGTGGAATTGCTGGATCAGATGGTAATTCTATTTCTAGATTTTTTAAGGAAACTCCATAGTGTTCTCCATAGTGACTCTATCAATTTACATTCCCACCAATAGTGGAAGAGGGCTCCTTTTGTCCACACCCTCCCCAGAATTTGTTGTTTGTAGATTTTCTGATGATGCCGATTCTAACAGGTGTGAGGTGATACCTCATTGTAGTTTTGATTTGCATTTCTCTAATAATTAGTGCTCTTGAGCAGCTTCTCATGTGCGCCTTGGCCATCTCTGTGTCTTCTTTGAAGAAACGTCTCTTGAGATCTTCTGCCCATTTCTGTATTGGGAGGATCGTGGGATGGTCAGGCTGTGTGCTGACGCACGTGTCAGTGCCAGCGTAAGGGCCAGGAGTAGGGTACATCATAGGGTAACGTGTAGGGCTGGTGGTGGGTTTCCGTTCCGGGCTAGGGTTAGGGTTAGGGAACGGCAAGGTTTAGGGAACAGGTGAGCATAGGGACACGTGGGAGAGGCAGGCTACGTGCTGACAAACGTGTCAGTGCCAGCGTACGGGTCTGGAGTAAAGTATGGTGTAGGGCTAGTTGTGGGTTTCCATTCCGCGCTAGGGTTAGGGTTAGGGAACGGCAAGGCTTAGGGCACAGCTGAGGGTACAGAAACGTGGGAGGGTCAGGCTATGTGCTGACGCACGTTTCAGTGCCAGTGTACGGGCCAGGATTAGGGTACGGAGTAGGGTAAGGTGTAGGGCTGTTGGTGGGT
Source organism: Mesoplodon bidens (assembly GCF_964165515.1). Classification (NCBI taxonomy): domain Eukaryota; kingdom Metazoa; phylum Chordata; class Mammalia; order Artiodactyla; family Ziphiidae; genus Mesoplodon; species Mesoplodon bidens. Next base: position 94,898 of record NW_027672360.1, on the reverse strand, counting down.
TTCTGTTCCGGGTTAGGGTTAGGGAACGGCAAGGCTTAGGGCACAGGTAAGGGTACTGAAACGAGGGAGAGGCACGCTACGTGCTGACACACGGGTCAGTGCCAGCGTACGCGCCAGAATTAGGGTACGGCGTAGGGTAAGGTGTAGGGCTGGTGGTGGGTTTCTGTTCCAGGGTAGGGTTAGGGTTAGGGATCGGCAAGGCTTAGGGCACAGGTGAGGGTATGGAAACATGGGAGTGGCAGGCTACGTGCTTACACAAGGGTCAGTTCCAGTGTACGGCCCAGGAGTAGGGTACGGCGTAGGGTAAGGTGTAGGGCTGGTGGTGGGTTTCCGTTTCCGGCTAGGGTTAGGGTTAGGGAATGGCAAGGCTTAGGGCACAGGTGAGGGTACAGAAACGTGGGAGGGTCAGGCTACGTGCTGACGCAAGTGTCAGTGCCAGCGTACGGCCCAGGAATAGGGTATGGCGTAGGGTAAAGTGTAGGGTTAGGGTTAGGGAACGGCAAGGCTTAGGGCACAGGTGAGGGTACGGAAACGTGGGAGGGTCAGGCTACATGCTGAAGCACGGGTCAGTGCCAGGGTGTGGACCAGGAGTAGGGTACGGCGTAGGGTAAGGTGTAAGACTGGTGGTGGGTGTCCATTCCGGGGTTTGATTAGGGTTAGGGAACGTCAAGTTTTAGGGCACAGGTGAGGGTACGGAAACGTGGGAGGGTCAGGCTACCTGCTGACGCATGGGTCAGTGCCAGCGTATGGGCCAGGTGTAGGGTACGGCGTAGGGTAAGGTGTAGGGCTGGTGGTGGGTTTCCGTTCTGGGCTAGGGTTAGGGTTAGGGAACGGCAAGGCTAAGGGCACAGGTGAGGGTACGGAAACTTGGGTGAGGCAGGCTACGTGCTGACGCACGGGTCAGTGCCAGCATACAGGCCAGGAGTAGGGTAAGGCATAGGGTATGGTGTAGGGCTGGTGGTGGGTTTCAGTTCAGGGCTAGGGTTAGGGTTAGTGAACGGCAAGGCTTAGGGCACAGGTGAGGGTACAGAAACGTGTTAGGTTCATGGTGCATGTTGATGCATGGAATAGTGTCATCGTACGCATTAGGATTAGGGTACGGCGTACAGTAAGGTGTACGGATGGCGGTATGTTTACATTCCGGTGTAGGGTTAGGGATAGCGAATTGCAAGGTATAGGGCACAGGTGATGGTACGGAATTGTGTTAGGTTCAGGGTACGTGTTGACTCACGGGTTAGTGTGAGCGTACGCATGAGGATTAGGGTACCGCATAGAGTAAGGTGTAGGGTTGGTGGTAGGTTTCCGTTCCAGTCTAGGGTTATGTTTAGGGACTGGCAAAGTTTAGGGCACAGGTGAGGGTACGAAACGTGTTAGGGTCAGGGTACGTGTTGATGCACAGGTTAGTGTCAGCATACGAATTAGGATTAGGGTATGGCGTAAGGTAAGGTGTAGGGTTGGTGGTAGTTTTCCGTTCCGGGCTAGGGTTAAGGTAAGGGAACGGCAAGGTTTATGGCAGAGGTGAGGGTACGGAAACGTGTTAGGGTCAGGGTACGTGTTGACGTATGGATTAGGATTAGGGTACGGCTTAGGGTAAGGTGTAGGGCTGATGGTAGGTTTCTGTTCCGGGCTAAGGTTAAGGATAGGCAACGGCAAGGTTTGGGGCACAGCTGAGGGTACGGAAACGTGTTAGTGTCAGGGTACATGTTGACTCACCGGTTAGTGCCAGCGTACGGATTAGGATTAGTGTACCGCGTAGATAAGGTGCACGGTTGGTGGTAGGTTTCCGTTCCAGCCTATGGTTAGGGTTAGGGAAAGTCAAGGTTTCTATTTGTAGGTTTTTTAAGGAAACTCCATACTGTTCTCCATAGTGACTGTATCAATTTACATTCCCAACAATAGTGGAGGAGGGCTCCTTTTGTCCACACCCTCCCCAGAATTTGTTGTCTGTAGATTTTCTGATGATGCTGATTCTAACAGGTGTGAGGTGATACCTCATTGTAGTTTTGATTTGCATTTCTCTAATAATTAGTGCTCTTGAGCAGCTTTTCATGTGCGTCTTAGCCATCTCTGTGTCTTCTTTGAAGAAACGTCTCTTTAGATATTCTGCCCATGTTTGTATTGGGTTGTTTGTTTTTTTAATATTAAGCTGCATGAGCTGTTTATATATATTGGAGATTAAACCTTTGTCCATTGATTCGTTTGCAACTATTTTCGCCCCTTCTGAGGGATGCCTTTTTCCATTCCCGTGTTTTTAACCAAAAAAGAAAGAAAGACAAAGAAGCAGAACACTAATGTGCGTAAAATATGGCTTTTGAAACGGTCGTTTTGAAATATGGACGTCCTTTGAATTTTTTGGTCGATATGTGACCCCAGGATTTGTTTTCAGGGCAGGTGTCATTTACAGGCCTGCAATGATTTTGAATATCAACTGACCTTTAGCGCTGGGATTAAAGCTGCTGTTGTGTGAAACGGCCACAAGGTGGCAGCAGTTCTCTCTTTCAAATCAGGTTATTAGTGCAACAGAGCCTCAATGGAAGTCTTGTTCTAGATTGGAATTTAGAATGGAATGTGCCAGGAGAAAGCCCCTCAAGTTTGTCTCACTACTTCTTGTTCGTGTTTTTAATTTAATTTTTTATTTTTTATTACAGCAAGTTTGATTACAATGCTTGGCTTGTTGTAGGTGTGGAAGATGTGGTTCTTTGACACATATACAGATGTCTGTTCTTCCTGGGATCCTTTGCCCATGTACGTTAAGACAGAATGTTGAGTAGTCCTCTCTTTGTATTCCGTAGGTCTTAGGTGATTATATATGTCACCTGTGTTTGTATATGTCTGTTAACCCCAATATCGTAATGAAACCCATCCTCACACCTTTCCATTGGTGAACCATAAGTTTGTTTAATGAATCTGTGATTGCCCTTCTCCGTGGAAATATCTGCCCTGGTATCCATTTTTAGGTAACACCTATAAGTGATATGATACGATATGTGTCTTTCACTTTCTGACTTACTACAAGTCATGTGATAACCTCTAGGCTCATCTACGGTGCTGCAAATGGCATTGTGTCCTTTTTTTCCTTGGCTTCTATTCTGCTTTAGCGAGGTCCATTTTCAACACTGTGATTCCCTGAGGGTTGTGGATTAGCTGACGTGGGCAGCCTTATCCTGCCGGCCGGCCCTCCCCAGGTGTGCCTGGTTGAGGTCAATATAAACAGCGCTCCAGGCAGCAATAGCCCCTGAAGCTGTGCCTGCCTCCATATTCTTTGCCCCGTGAGCAGTCTCGGGGCTGTGCTGGTGGGAGGGAGTGAGGGGCCACAGCTTTGTTGGTGGCCCGGTGTGAGTGGAGTTCTGCTGGCCTTTCTGCAGGAGTTGCCAAGCTGCCACCTGTAAAGAAGAGGATGTGTCACCCATACCTCCCGCTGGAATTTCTCTCCGGACAGAGGTGAGGAAGGAAAAAATCAGTGGGGGCCGGGACAGGTGGGGTATCTCTGGCAGGACAATGGAAAGCTTCCGGAAGAGTGCCCTGGGCCAGGACCACCCTGGCTGGCCTGGAGGCACCAAGTTGGCCTGCGTTCTCTCGCTGTTGTGGCTCCACGGCCCTTCCTCTAGTCTTTCAAGCCCTTGTACATATTCAGGTGTTTTACCTGGGAAGGGTGGGAACAGTTCAGCAACAGCTGGCCTGGGGCTCAGCTCACCTTTGTTCAGAGATGCCTCGGCTCGGTCCCCCCGCTTTGCAATGAGGAAGCTCCTTGTGTGGGGTGTGGGTTGCTGGCTGTACGGGAGATGATTCCCCACCTCTGAACAATTTCAATATTGTTTACCGTTGGAGCAAGTGCCCTGATAGTGTTTTTCTCTGTATAACTGGTCGGTTCAGGTTTTTCTTCGTTTATGGTTCAAGTTAGCTTTTATTCCTCTTTTATGTATTTATAGATATAAGCATGGAAATAATTTATTCCTATAAATACATCTGTGTGAAGGGAAGAGCTTTTTTTCTGTTTTATTTTTAAATTTTATATTTTAACATTTTGAAATTTAATTTTATTTACTTTTTTATACAGCGGGTTATTATTAGTTATGTATTTTATGCATATACATGTATACAGGTCAATCTCAATCTCCCAACTCGTCCCACCACCACCACCCCATGGCTTCCCACACTTGGTGTCCATACGTTTGTTCTCTACCTCTGTGTCTCTATTTCTTCCCTGCAAACCAGTTCATCTGTACCATTTTTTAGGTTCCACATATATGCATTAATATACAATATTTGTTTTCCCCTTTCTGACTTACTTCATTCTGTATGACTGTCTCTAGATCCATCGATGTCTCTACAAATGACCCAGATTCATTCCTTTTTATGGCCGAGTAATATTCCATTTTATATATGTACCCCATCTTTATCCATTCATCTGTCTTTGGGCATTTAGTTTGCTTCCATTACCTGGCTATTGTAAATAGTGCTGCAGTGAACATTGTGGTGAATGTGCCTTTTTGATTTATGGTTTTCTTTGGGTATATGCCCAGAAGTGGAATTGCTGGATCAGATGGTAATTCTATTTCTAGATTTTTTAAGGAAACTCCATAGTGTTCTCCATAGTGACTCTATCAATTTACATTCCCACCAATAGTGGAAGAGGGCTCCTTTTGTCCACACCCTCCCCAGAATTTGTTGTTTGTAGATTTTCTGATGATGCCGATTCTAACAGGTGTGAGGTGATACCTCATTGTAGTTTTGATTTGCATTTCTCTAATAATTAGTGCTCTTGAGCAGCTTCTCATGTGCGCCTTGGCCATCTCTGTGTCTTCTTTGAAGAAACGTCTCTTGAGATCTTCTGCCCATTTCTGTATTGGGAGGATCGTGGGATGGTCAGGCTGTGTGCTGACGCACGTGTCAGTGCCAGCGTAAGGGCCAGGAGTAGGGTACATCATAGGGTAACGTGTAGGGCTGGTGGTGGGTTTCCGTTCCGGGCTAGGGTTAGGGTTAGGGAACGGCAAGGTTTAGGGAACAGGTGAGCATAGGGACACGTGGGAGAGGCAGGCTACGTGCTGACAAACGTGTCAGTGCCAGCGTACGGGTCTGGAGTAAAGTATGGTGTAGGTCTAGTTGTGGGTTTCCATTCCGCGCTAGGGTTAGGGTTAGGGAACGGCAAGGCTTAGGGCACAGCTGAGGGTACAGAAACGTGGGAGGGTCAGGCTATGTGCTGACGCACGTTTCAGTGCCAGTGTACGGGCCAGGATTAGGGTACGGAGTAGGGTAAGGTGTAGGGCTGTTGGTGGGTTTCTGTTCCGGGTTAGGGTTAGGGAACGGCAAGGCTTAGGGCACAGGTAAGGGTACTGAAACGAGGGAGAGGCACGCTACGTGCTGACACACAGGTCAGTGCCAGCGTACGCGCCAGAATTAGGGTACGGCGTAGGGTAAGGTGTAGGGCTGGTGGTGGGTTTCTGTTCCAGGGTAGGGTTAGGGTTAGGGATCGGCAAGGCTTAGGGCACAGGTGAGGGTATGGAAACATGGGAGTGGCAGGCTACGTGCTGACGCAAGTGTCAGTGCCAGCGTACGGCCCAGGAATAGGGTATGGCGTAGGGTAAAGTGTAGGGTTAGGGTTAGGGAACGGCAAGGCTTAGGGCACAGGTGAGGGTACGGAAACGTGGGAGGGTCAGGCTACATGCTGAAGCACGGGTCAGTGCCAGGGTGTGGACCAGGAGTAGGGTACGGCGTAGGGTAAGGTGTAAGACTGGTGGTGGGTGTCCATTCCGGGGTTTGATTAGGGTTAGGGAACGTCAAGTTTTAGGGCACAGGTGAGGGTACGGAAACGTGGGAGGGTCAGGCTACCTGCTGACGCATGGGTCAGTGCCAGCGTATGGGCCAGGAGTAGGGTACGGCGTAGGGTAAGGTGTAGGGCTGGTGGTGGGTTTCCGTTCTGGGCTAGGGTTAGGGTTAGGGAACGGCAAGGCTAAGGGCACAGGTGAGGGTACGGAAACTTGGGTGAGGCAGGCTACGTGCTGACGCACGGGTCAGTGCCAGCATACAGGCCAGGAGTAGGGTAAGGCATAGGGTATGGTGTAGGGCTGGTGGTGGGTTTCAGTTCAGGGCTAGGGTTAGGGTTAGTGAACGGCAAGGCTTAGGGCACAGGTGAGGGTACAGAAACGTGTTAGGTTCATGGTGCATGTTGATGCATGGAATAGTGTCATCGTACGCATTAGGATTAGGGTACGGCGTACAGTAAGGTGTACGGATGGCGGTAGGTTTACATTCCGGTGTAGGGTTAGGGATAGCGAATTGCAAGGTATAGGGCACAGGTGATGGTACGGAATTGTGTTAGGTTCAGGGTACGTGTTGACTCACGGGTTAGTGTGAGCGTACGCATGAGGATTAGGGTACCGCATAGAGTAAGGTGTAGGGTTGGTGGTAGGTTTCCGTTCCAGTCTAGGGTTATGTTTAGGGACTGGCAAAGTTTAGGGCACAGGTGAGGGTACGAAACGTGTTAGGGTCAGGGTACGTGTTGATGCACAGGTTAGTGTCAGCATACGAATTAGGATTAGGGTATGGCGTAAGGTAAGGTGTAGGGTTGGTGGTAGTTTTCTGTTCCGGGCTAGGGTTAAGGTAAGGGAACGGCAAGGTTTATGGCAGAGGTGAGTGTACGGAAACGTGTTAGGGTCAGGGTACGTGTTGACGTATGGATTAGGATTAGGGTACGGCTTAGGGTAAGGTGTAGGGCTGATGGTAGGTTTCTGTTCCGGGCTAAGGTTAAGGATAGGCAACGGCAAGGTTTGGGGCACAGCTGAGGGTACGGAAACGTGTTAGTGTCAGGGTACATGTTGACTCACCGGTTAGTGCCAGCGTACGGATTAGGATTAGTGTACCGCGTAGATAAGGTGCACGGTTGGTGGTAGGTTTCCGTTCCAGGCTATGGTTAGGGTGAGGGAAAGTCAAGGTTTCTATTTGTAGGTTTTTTAAGGAAACTCCATACTGTTCTCCATAGTGACTGTATCAATTTACATTCCCAACAATAGTGGAAGAGGGCTCCTTTTGTCCACACCCTCCCCAGAATTTGTTGTCTGTAGATTTTCTGATGATGCTGATTCTAACAGGTGTGAGGTGATACCTCATTGTAGTTTTGATTTGCATTTCTCTAATAATTAGTGCTCTTGAGCAGCTTTTCATGTGCGTCTTAGCCATCTCTGTGTCTTCTTTGAAGAAACGTCTCTTTAGATATTCTGCCCATGTTTGTATTGGGTTGTTTGTTTTTTTAATATTAAGCTGCATGAGCTGTTTATATATATTGGAGATTAAACCTTTGTCCATTGATTCGTTTGCAACTATTTTCGCCCCTTCTGAGGGATGCCTTTTTCCATTCCCGTGTTTTTAACCAAAAAAGAAAGAAAGACAAAGAAGCAGAACACTAATGTGCATAAAATATGCCTTTTGAAACGGTCGTTTTGAAATATGGACGTCCTTTAAATTTTTTGGTCGATATGTGGCCCCAGGATTTGTTTTCAGGGCAGGTGTCATTTACAGGCCTGCAATGATTTTGAATATCAACTGACCATTAGCACTGGGATTAAAGCTGCTGTTGTGTGAAACGGCCACTAGGTGGCAGCAGTTCTCCCTTAACACATCTGGTTACTAGGGCAACAGAGCCTCAATGGAAGTCATGTTCTACATTGGAATTTAGAATGGAATGTGCCAGGAGGAAGCCCCTCAAGTTTGACTCCCTACTTCTTTTTCGTATTTTTAATTTAATTTTTTTTTATTATAGCAAGTTTGATTACAATGTTTGGCTTGTTGTAGGTGTGGAAGATGTTGTTCTTTTACACATATACAGATGTCTGTACTTCCTGGGATCCTTCTCCCATGTACGTTATGACAGAATGTTGAGTAGTCTTCTCTTGGTATTCCGTAGGTCTTTGGTGATTATATATGTCACCTCTGTTTGTATATGTCTGTTAACCCCGATATCGTAATGAAACCAATCCTCACACCTTTCCATTGGTGAACCATAAGTTTGTTTAATGAATCTATGATTGCACTTCTCAGTGGAAATGACTGCCCTGGTTTCTATTTTAGGTAACACCTATAAGTGATATGAAATGATATGTGTCTTTCACTTTCTGACTTACTCCAAGTCACGTGATTACCTCTAGACTCATCTATGGTGCTGCAAATGGCATTGTGTCCTTATTTTCCTTGGCTTCTATTCTGCCTTAGCGAGGTCCATTTTCAACAATGTGATTCCCTGAGGGTTGTGGATTAGCTGACCTGGGCAGCCTTACCCTGCCGGCCGGCCCTCCCCAGGTCTGCCTGGTTGAGGTCAATATAAACAGCGCTCCAGGCAGCAATAGCCCCTGAAGCTGTTCCTGACTCCATATTCTCTGCCCCGTCAGCAGTCTCGGGGCTGTGCTTGTGGGAGGGAGTGAGGGGCCACAGCTTTGTTGGTGGCCTTGTGTGAGTGGGGTTCTGCTGGCCTTTCTGCAGGAGTTGCCAGGCTGCCACCTGTAAAGAAGAGGATGTGTCACCGATAACTTCCGCTGGAATTTCTCTCCGGACAGAGGTGAGGAAGGAAAAAAGCAGTGGGGGCCGGGACAAATAGGGTATCTCAGGCAGGACAATGGAAAGCTTCCGGAAGAGCGCCCAGGGCCAGGATCACCCTGGCTGGCCTGCAGTCACCAAGTTGGCCTGCGTGCTGTCGCTGGTGTGGCTCCACGGCCCTTCCTCTAGGCTTTCAAGCCTTTGTACATATTCAGGTGTTTGACCTGGGAAGGGTGGGAACAGTTCAGCAGCAGCTGGCCTGGGGATCAGCTCACCTGTATTCAGAGATGCCCCGGCACGGTCCCCCAGCTTTGCAATGAGGATGCTCCTTGCATGGGGTGTGGGTTGCTGGCTGTATGGGAGATGATTCCCCACCTCTGACCAATTTCAGAATTGTTTACCGCTGGAGCAAGTGCCCTGATAGGGTTTTCCTCTGTATAACTGGTCGGTTCAGGTTTTTTTTTCGTTTATGGTTCAAGTTAGATTTTATTCCTCTTTTATGTATTTATAGATATAAGCATGGAAATAATTCATTCCTATAAATACATCTGTGTGAAGGGAAGAAATTTTTTCTGTTTTATTTTTAATTTTATAATTTAAAATTTTGAAATTTAATTTTATTTACTTTTTTATACAGCGGGTTATTATTAGTTACGTATTTTATGCATATGCATGTATACAGGTCAATCTCAATCTCCCAACTCATCCCACCACCACCACCCCATGGCTTCCCACACTTGGTGTCCATACGTTTGTTCTCTACCTCTTTGTCTCTATTTCTTTCCTGCAAACCAGTTCATCTCTACCATTTTTTAGGTTCCACATATATGCATTAATATACAATATTTGTTTTCCTCTTTCTGACTTACTTCATTCTCTATGACAGTCTCTAGATCCATCGATGTCTCTACAAAGGACCCAGTTTCATTCCTTTTTATGGCCGAGTAATATTCCATTTTATATATGTACCCCATCTTTATCCATTCATCTGTCTGTGGGCATGTAGGTTGCCTCCATTACCTGGCTATTGTAAATAGTGCTGCAATGAACCTTGTGGTGAATGTGCCTTTTTGATTTATGGTTGTCTCTGGGTATATGCCCAACAGTGGGATTGCTGGATCAGATGGTAATTCTATTTCTAGTTTTTTAAAGGAAACTCCATACTGTTCTCCATAGTGACTGTATCAAATTACATTCCCACCAAGAGTGGAAGAGGGCTCCTTTTGTCCACACCCTCCCCAGAATTTGTTGTTTGTAGATTTTCTGATGATGCTGATTCTAACAGGTGTGAGGTGATACCTCATTGTAGTTTTGATTTGCATTTCTCTAATAATTAGTGCTCTTGAGCAGCTTTTCATGTGCGTCTTGGCCATCTCTGTGTCTTCTTTGAAGAAACGTCACTTTAGATCTTCTGCCCATTTTTGTATTGGGTTGTTTGTTTTTTTAATAAGCTGCATGAACTGTGTATATATATTGGAGATTAAACCTTTGTCCATTGATTCATTTGCAACTATTTTCGCCCCTTCTGAGGGATGCCTTTTTCCATTCCCGTGTTTTTATCCAAAAAAGAAAGAAAGAAAAAGAAGCAGAACATTAATGTGCATAAAATATGCCTTTTGAAATGGTCGTTTTGTAATATGGACGTCCTTTAAATTTTTTGGTCGATATGTGACCCCAGGAAATGTTTTCAGGGCAGGTGTCATTTACAGGCCTGCAATGATTTTGAATATCAACTGACCATTAGCGCTGGGATTAAAGCTGCTGTTGTGTGAAACAGCCACAAGGTGGCAGCAGTTCTCTCTTTCATATCTGGTTACCTGGGCAACAGAGCCTCAATGGAAGTCGCCTTCTAGATTGGCATTTAGAACCGAATGTGACAGGAAAAAGCCCCTCAAGTTTGTCTCCCTACTTCTTGTTTGTGTTTTTAATTTAATTTTTTATTTTTTATTACAGCAAGTTTGATTACAATGTTTGGCTTGTTGTAGGTATGGTAGATGTGGTTCTTTTACACATATACAGATGTCTGTTCTTCCTGGGATCCTTTTCCCATGTACGTTATGACAGAATGTTGTGTACTCCTCTCTTTGTATTCCGTAGCTCTTTGGTTATTATATATATCATCTGTGTTTGTATGTCTGTTAACCCCAATATCGTAATGAAACCAATCCTCACACCTTTCCATTGGTGAACCATAAGTTTGTTTAATGAATATGTGATTGCCCTTCTCCGTGGAAATATCTGCCCTGGTATCCATTTTTAGGTAACACCTATAAGTGATATTATACGATATGTGCCTTTCACTTTCCGACTTACTACATGTCACATGATTACCTCTAGACTCATCTACGGTGCTGCAAATGGCATTGTGTCCTTATTTTCCTTGGCTTCTATTCTGCCTTAGCGAGGTCCATTTTCAACAATGTGATTCCCTGAGGGTTGTGGATTAGCTGTCCTGGGCAGCCTTACCGTGCCGGCCGGCCCTCCCCAGGTCTGCCTGGTTGAGGTCAATATAAACAGCGCTCCAGGCAGCAATAGCCCCTGAAGCTGTGCCTGACTCCATATTCTCTGCCCCGTCAGCAGTCTCGGGGCTCTGCTGGTGGAAGCGTGTGAGGGGCCACGGCTTTGTGCGTGGCCCGGTGTGTGTGGGGCTCTGCTGGACTTTGTGCAGGAGTTGCCAGGCTGCCACCTGTAAAGAAGAGGATGTGTCACCCATAAGTTCCACTGGAATTTCTCTCCGGGCTGAGGTAAGGAAGGAAAAAAAGGGGTGGGGTCCGGGACAGGAGGGGTATCTCAGGCAGGGAAATGGAAAGCTTCCAGAAGAGCGCCCGGGGTCAGGACCATCCTGCCTCGCCTGCAGGCACCAAGTTGGCCTGTGTGCTGTCGCTGGTGTGGCTCCACGGCCCTTCCTCTAGGCTTTCAAGCCTTTGTACATATTCAGGTGTTTGACCTGGGAAGGGTGGGAACAGTTCAGCAGCAGCTGGCCTGGGGATCAGCTCACCTGTATTCAGAGATGCCCCGGCACGGTCCCCCAGCTTTGCAATGAGGATGCTCCTTGCATGGGGTGTGGGTTGCTGGCTGTATGGGAGATGATTCCCCACCTCTGACCAATTTCAGAATTGTTTACCGCTGGAGCAAGTGCCCTGATAGGGTTTTCCTCTGTATAACTGGTCGGTTCAGGTTTTTTTTTCGTTTATGGTTCAAGTTAGATTTTATTCCTCTTTTATGTATTTATAGATATAAGCATGGAAATAATTCATTCCTATAAATACATCTGTGTGAAGGGAAGAAATTTTTTCTGTTTTATTTTTAATTTTATAATTTAAAATTTTGAAATTTAATTTTATTTACTTTTTTATACAGCGGGTTATTATTAGTTATGTATTTTATGCATATGCATGTATACAGGTCAATCTCAATCTCCCAACTCATCCCACCACCACCACCCCATGGCTTCCCACACTTGGTGTCCATACGTTTGTTCTCTACCTCTTTGTCTCTATTTCTTCCCTGCAAACCAGTTCATCTCTACCATTTTTTAGGTTCCACATATATGCATTAATATACAATATTTGTTTTCCTCTTTCTGACTTACTTCATTCTCTATGACAGTCTCTAGATCCATCGATGTCTCTACAAAGGACCCAGTTTCATTCCTTTTTATGGCCGAGTAATATTCCATTTTATATATGTACCCCATCTTTATCCATTCATCTGTCTGTGGGCATGTAGGTTGCCTCCATTACCTGGCTATTGTAAATAGTGCTGCAATGAACCTTGTGGTGAATGTGCCTTTTTGATTTATGGTTGTCTCTGGGTATATGCCCAACAGTGGGATTGCTGGATCAGATGGTAATTCTATTTCTAGTTTTTTAAAGGAAACTCCATACTGTTCTCCATAGTGACTGTATCAAATTACATTCCCACCAAGAGTGGAAGAGGGCTCCTTTTGTCCACACCCTCCCCAGAATTTGTTGTTTGTAGATTTTCTGATGATGCTGATTCTAACAGGTGTGAGGTGATACCTCATTGTAGTTTTGATTTGCATTTCTCTAATAATTAGTGCTCTTGAGCAGCTTTTCATGTGCGTCTTGGCCATCTCTGTGTCTTCTTTGAAGAAACGTCACTTTAGATCTTCTGCCCATTTTTGTATTGGGTTGTTTGTTTTTTTAATAAGCTGCATGAACTGTGTATATATATTGGAGATTAAACCTTTGTCCATTGATTCATTTGCAACTATTTTCGCCCCTTCTGAGGGATGCCTTTTTCCATTCCCGTGTTTTTATCCAAAAAAGAAAGAAAGAAAAAGAAGCAGAACATTAATGTGCATAAAATATGCCTTTTGAAATGGTCGTTTTGTAATATGGACGTCCTTTAAATTTTTTGGTCGATATGTGACCCCAGGAAATGTTTTCAGGGCAGGTGTCATTTACAGGCCTGCAATGAGTTTGAATATCAACTGACCATTAGCGCTGGGATTAAAGCTGCTGTTGTGTGAAACAGCCACAAGGTGGCAGCAGTTCTCTCTTTCATATCTGGTTACCTGGGCAACAGAGCCTCAATGGAAGTCGCCTTCTAGATTGGCATTTAGAACCGAATGTGACAGGAAAAAGCCCCTCAAATTTGTCTCCCTACTTCTTGTTTGTGTTTTTAATTTAATTTTTTTATTTTTTATTACAGCAAGTTTGATTACAATGTTTGGCTTGTTGTAGGTATGGTAGATGTGGTTCTTTTACACATATACAGATGTCTGTTCTTCCTGGGATCCTTTTCCCATGTACGTTATGACAGAATGTTGTGTACTCCTCTCTTTGTATTCCGTAGCTCTTTGGTTATTATATATATCATCTGTGTTTGTATGTCTGTTAACCCCAATATCGTAATGAAACCAATCCTCACACCTTTCCATTGGTGAACCGTAAGTTTGTTTAATGAATATGTGATTGCCCTTCTCCGTGGAAATATCTGCCCTGGTATCCATTTTTAGGTAACACCTATAAGTGATATTATACGATATGTGCCTTTCACTTTCCGACTTACTACATGTCACATGATTACCTCTAGACTCATCTACGGTGCTGCAAATGGCATTGTGTCCTTATTTTCCTTGGCTTCTATTCTGCCTTAGCGAGGTCCATTTTCAACAATGTGATTCCCTGAGGGTTGTGGATTAGCTGTCCTGGGCAGCCTTACCGTGCCGGCCGGCCCTCCCCAGGTCTGCCTGGTTGAGGTCAATATAAACAGCGCTCCAGGCAGCAATAGCCCCTGAAGCTGTGCCTGACTCCATATTCTCTGCCCCGTCAGCAGTCTCGGGGCTCTGCTGGTGGAAGCGTGTGAGGGGCCACGGCTTTGTGCGTGGCCCGGTGTGTGTGGGGCTCTGCTGGACTTTGTGCAGGAGTTGCCAGGCTGCCACCTGTAAAGAAGAGGATGTGTCACCCATAAGTTCCACTGGAATTTCTCTCCGGGCTGAGGTAAGGAAGGAAAAAAAGGGGTGGGGTCCGGGACAGGAGGGGTATCTCAGGCAGGGAAATGGAAAGCTTCCAGAAGAGCGCCCGGGGTCAGGACCATCCTGCCTCGCCTGCAGGCACCAAGTTGGCCTGTGTGCTGTCGCTGGTGTGGCTCCACGGCCCTTCCTCTAGGATTTCATGCCCTTGTACATATTCAGCTGTTTTACCTGGGAAGGGTGGGAACAGTTCAGCTGCAGCTGGCCTGGGGCTCAGCTCACCTTTATTCAGAGATGCCTCGGCACGGTCCCCCAGCTTTGCAATGAGGATGCTCCTTGCATGCGGGGTGGGTTGCTGGCTGTATGGGAGATGATTCCCCACCTCTGACCAATTTCAGAATTGTTTACCGCTGGAGCAAGTTCCCTGATAGGGCTTTCCTCTGTATAACTGGTGGGTTCAGGTTTTTTTTCGTTTATGGTTCAAGTTAGATTTTATACCTCTTTTATGTATTTATAGATATAAGCATGGAAATAATACATTCCTATAAATACATCTGTGTGAAGGGAAGAACTTTTTTCTCTTTTATTTTTAAATTGTATTTTTTAAAATTTTGAAATTTAGTTTTATTTTTTTATACAGCAGGTTATTATTAGTTATGTATTTTATGCATATGCATGTATGCAGGCCAATCCCAATCTCCCAACTCATCCCACCTCTACCACCCCATGGCTTCCCACACTTGGTGTACATAAGTTTGTTCTCTACCTGTGTCTCTATTTCTTCCCTGCAAACCAGTTCATCTGTACCACTTTTTAGGTTCCACATATATGCATTAATATACAATATTTGTTTTCCTCTTTCTGACTTACTTCATTCTGTATGACAGTCTCTAGATCCATCGATGTCTCTACAAATGACCCAGTTTCATTCCTTTTAATGGCCGAGTAATATTCCATTTTATATATGTACCACATCTTTACCCATTCATCTGTTTGTGGGTATTTAGTTTGCTCCCTTACCTGGCTATTGTAAATAGGGCTGCAATGAACATTGTGGTGAATGTGCCTTTTTGATTTATGGTTTTCTCTGGGTATATGCCCAGAAGTGCGATTGCTGGATCAGATGGTAATTCTATTTCTAGTTTTTTTAAGGAAACTCCACACTGTTCTCCATAGTGACTGTATCAATTTACATTCCCACCAATAGTGGAAGAGGGCTCCTTTTGTCCACACCCTCCCCAGAATTTGTTGTTTGTAGGTTTTCTGATGATGCCGATTCTAACATGTGTGAGGTGATACCTCATTGTAGTGTTTTTATTTATTTTATTTTTTTTATTTTTTTTGTGGTACACGGGCCTCTCACTGTTGTGGCCTCTCCCGTTGCGGAGCACAGGCTCCGGACGTGCAGGCTCAGTGGCCATGGCTCACGGGCCCAGCTGCTCCGCGACATGTGGGATCTTCCCGGACCGGGGCACGAACCCGTGTCCCCTGCATCGGCAGGCGGACTCTCAACCACTGCGCCACCAGGGAAGCCCCCTCATTGTAGTTTTGATTTGCATTTCTCTAATAATTAGTGATGTTGAGCAGCTTTTCATCTGCGTCTTGGCCATGTCTGTGTCTTCTTTGGAGGATCGTCTCATGAGATCTTCTGACCATTTCTGTATTGGGAGGGTGGTTGGAGGGTAAGGCTATGTGCTCACGCACGTGTCAGTGCCAGCGTAAGGGCCAGGAGTAGGGTACTGCGTAGGGTAAGGTGTAGGTCTGGTGGTGGTTTCCGTTCCGGGCTAGGTTTAGGGTTTGGGAACGGCAAGGCTTAGGGCCCAGGTGAGGGTACGGAAACGTGGGATGGTCAGGCTACGTTCTTACGCATGGGTCAGTGCCAATGTACGGGCCAGGAATAGGCTACGGCGTAGGTTAATGTGTAGGGCTGGTGGAGGGTTTCCGTTCCGTGCTAGGGTTAGGGTTAGGGAATGACAAGGCTTAGGGCACAGGTGAGGGTACGGAAACGTGGGAGGGTCCGGCTATGTGCTGACGCATGGGTCAGTGCCAGCGTACAGGCCAGGAGTAGGGTATGGCGTAGGGTAAGGTTTAGGGCTGGTGGTGGGTTTCCGTTCCGGGCTAGGGTTAGGGTGAGGGAACAGCAAGGCTTAGGGCACAGGTGAACGTACGGAAACGTGGGAGTGGCAGGCTATGTGTTGACGCACGGGTCTGTGCCAGCGTACGGGCCAGGATTAGGGTACGTCGTAGCGTAAGGTTTAGGCCTGGTGGTGGGTTTCCGTTCCAGGCTAGGGTTAGGGTTAGGGAACGGCAAGGCTTAGGACACAGGTGAGGGTATGGAAACGTGGGAGAGGCAGGCTACGTGCTGACGCACAGGTCAGTGCCAGCGTAGGGGCCAGGAGTAGGGTACAGCGTAGGGTAAGGTTTAGGGCTGGTGGTGGGTTTATGTTCCGGGTTAGGGTTAGGGAACGGCAAGGCTTAGGGCACAGGTGAGGGTACGGAAACGTAGGAGTGGCAGGCTACGTGCTGACGCACGGGTCAGTGCCAGCGTACGGGGCAGGATTAGGTTATGGCGTAGGGTAAGGTTTAGGGCTGGTGGAGGGTTTCCGTTCCAGGCTAGGTTTAGGGTTAGGGAACGGCAAAGCTTAGGGCACAGAAGATGGTACGGAAAAGTGGGAGGGTCAGGCTACGTGCTGACGCACAGGTCAGTGCCAGCGTATGGGCCAAGTGTAGGGTATGGCGTAGGGTTAGGTGTAGGGTTAGGGTTAGGGAACGGCAAGGCTTAGGGCACAGGTGAGGGTACGGAAACGTGAGAGGGTCAGGCTACGTGATGACGCATGGGTCTTTGCCAGCGTACGCGCCAGGATTCGGGTACGGCATTGGGTAAGGTGTAGGGCTGGTTGTGGGTTTCCATTCCAGGTTAGAGTTAGGGAACGGCAAGGCTTAGTGCACAGGTGAGGGTATGGAAACGTGGCAGAGGCAGGCTATGTGTTGACACAAGGGTCACTGCCAGCGTACGGGTCAGGAGTAGTCTACGGCGTACGTTAAGGTTTAGGTTTTGTGGTGGGTTTCCGTTCCGGGCTAGGGTTAGGGATAGGGAAAGGCAAGGCTTAGGGCACAGGTGAGGGTACGGAAACGTGGGAGGGTTAGGCTACATGCTGAAGCACGGTTCAATGCCAGGGTATGGACCAGGAGTAGGGTACGGCGTAGGGTAAAGTGTAAGGCTGGTTGTGGGTGTCCATTCCGGGCTAGTGATAGGGTGAGGGAGCGGCAAGGCTTAGGGCACAGGTGAGGGTACGGAAACGTCGGAGGGTCAGGCTACATGCTGAAGAACGGGTCAGTGCCAGGGTGTGGACCAGGAGTAGGGTACGGCGTTGGTTATGGTGTAAGGGCGGTGGTGGGTGTCCATTCGGGTCTAGGGTTAGGGTTAGGGAACGTTAAGGCTTAGGACACAGGTGAGGGTACGGAAACGTGGGAGGGTCAGGATACGTGCTGAAGAATGGGTCAGTGCCAGCGTACGGGCCAGGAGTAGGGTACGGCATAGCGTAATGTGTAGGGCTGGTGGTGGTTTCCGTTCCGGGCTAGGGTTAGAGGTAGGGAACTGCAAGGCTTAGGGCACAGGTGAGGGTACGGAAACGTGGGAGAGGCAGGCTACGGGCTGACACATGGGAGAGTGCCAGCTTACGGGCCAGCAGTAGGCTACGACGTAGGGTAGGGTGTAGGGCTGGTGGTGGGTTTCCGTTCCGGGCTAGGGTTAGAGTTAGGGATCGGCAAGGCTTAGGGAACAGGTGAGGGTAAGGAAAAGTGGGAGGGTTAGGCTACATGCTGACGCACGGTTCAGTGCCAGCGTACGGGCCAGGTGTAGGGTACGGCGTAGGGTAAGGTTTAGGGCTGGTGGTGGGTTTCCGTTTGGGGTTATGGTTAGGGTTATGGAACGGCAAGGCTTAGGACACAGGTGAGGGTACGGGAACGTGGGAAGGTCAGGCTACGTGCTGACGCACGGATCAGTGCCAGCGTACGGGCCAGGATTAGGCTACGGCGTAGGGTAAGCTGTAGGGCTGGTGGTGGGTTTCTGTTCTGGGCTAGGGTTAGGGTTAGGGAAGGACAAGACTTAGGGCACAGTTGTGGGTACGGAAATGGTGGAGGGTCAGGCTATGTGCTGACGCATGGGTCAGTGCCAGCGTACAGGCCAGGAGTAGGCAACAACGTAGGGTAAGGTGTAGGGCTGGTGGTGGGCTTCCTTTCCGGTCTAGGGTTAGGGTTAGGGAACGGCAAGTCTTAGGGCACAGGTGCGGGTACGGAAACGTGGGAGAGTCAGGCTATGTGCTGACGCACGGGTCAGTGCCAGCGTACAGGCCACGAGTAGTGTACGTCGTAGGGTAAGGTGTAGGGCTGGTGGTGGGTTTCCGTTCTGGGCTAGGGTTAGGGTTAGGGAACGGCAAGGTTTAGGGCACACGTGAGGGTATCGAAACGTGTTAGGCTCAGGGTACGTGTTGACGCACGGGTTAGTGTGAACGTACAGATGAGGATTATGGTGCGGCATAGGGTAAAGTGTATGGTTGGTGGTAGGTTTCCGTTTCAGGCTAGGGTTAGTGTTAGGGAACGGCAAAGTTTTGGCACAGATGAGGGTATGGAAAGGTGTTAGTGTCAGGGTACGTGTTGACATATGGATTAGCATTAGGGTACGGCTTAGGGTAAGGTGTAGGCTTGGTGGTAGGTTTCCATTGTGGTCTAGGGTTAGGGTTAGGGAATGGCAAGGTTTAGGTCACAGGTGAAGGTACGGAAACGTGTTAGGGTCAGGGTAAGTGTTGACGCATGTGTTAGTGTCAGCGTACGGAGTAGGTTTATGGTCCTTCGTAGGTTAAGGTCTAGGGTTGGTGGTAGGTTTCCGTTCCAGGCTAGGGTTAGTGTTATGGAACGGCAAGGTTTAGGGCATAGGTGAGGGTACGGAAATGTGTTAGGGTCAGGGTACGTGTTGACGCTCGGATTATGATTAGGGTATGGCGTAGAGTAACGTGTAGGGTTGGTGGTAGGTTTCCGTTTTGGGCTAGGGTTAGGGTTAGGAAACGGCACGGTTTAGGGCACAGGTGAGGGAACGGAAAAGTGTTAGGGTCAGTGTACGTGTTGACGCACGGGTCAGTGTCAGTGTACGGATTAGGATTAGGGTACCGTGTAGGGTATGCTGTACGGTTTGTGGTAGTTTTCCATTCTGGGCTAGGGTTAGTGTAAGGGTACGGCAAGGTTTAGTGTACAGGTGACGGTACAGAAACGTGTTAGGGTCATGATACATGTTGATACATGGAATAGTGTCATCATACGCATTAGGATTAGGGTACGGCGTAGGGTAAGGTGTACGGAGGGCGGTAGGTTTCCATTCCGTTGTAGGGTTGGGGTTAGCGAATTGCAAGGTTTTGGGCACAGGTGATGGTACAGAAATGTGTTAGGTTCAGGGTACGTGTTGACTCACGGGTTAGTGTCAGCATACGCATGAGGATTAGGGTACTTCATAGAGTAAGGTGTAGGGTTGGTGGTACGTTTCCGTTCCAGTCTAGGGTTATGTTTAGGGACCGGCAAAGTTTAGGGCACAGGTGAGGGTACGAAACGTGTTAGGGTCAGGGTATGTGTTGATGCACAGGTTAGTGTCAGCATACGAATTAGGATTAGGGTACGGCATAAGGTAAGGTGTAGGGTTGGTGGTAGGTTTCCGTTCCGGGCTAGGGTTAGGGTTAGGGAACGGCAAGGTTTATGGCAGAGGTGAGGGTACGGAAACGTGTTAGGGTCAGGGTACGTGTTGATGTATGAATTAGGATTAGGGTACAGCTTAGGGTAAGGTGTAGGGCTGATGGTAGGTTTCCGTTCCGGGCTAAGGTTAAGGATAGGCAACGACAAGTTTTAGGGCACAGCTGAGGGTATGGAAACGTGTTAGGGTCAGGGTACGTGTTGACTCACTGGTTAGTGCCAGCGTACGGATTAGGATTAGTGTACGGCATAGATAAGGTGTAGGGTTGGTGGTAGGATTCCGTTCCGGGCTATGGTTAGGGTTAGGGAAAGTCAAGGTTTCTATTTCTAGTTCTTTGAAGGAAACTCCATACTGTTCTCCATAGTGACTGTATCAATTTACATTCCCACCATAGTGGAAGAGGGCTCCTTTTGTCCACACACTCCCCAGAATTTGTTTGTAGATTTTCTGATGATGCCGATTCTAACAGGTGTGAGGTGATACCTCATTGTAGTTTTGATTTGCATTTCTCTAATAATTAGTGCTCTTGAGCAGCTTTTCATGTGCGTCTTGGCCATCTCTGTGTCTTCTTTGAAGAAACGTCTCTTTAGATCTTCTGCCCATTTTTGTATTGGCTTGTTTGTTTTTTTAATAAGCTGCATGAGCTGTTTATATATATTGGAGATTAAACCTTTGTCCATTGATTCGTTTGCAACTATTTTCGCCCCTTCTGAGGGATGCCTTTTTCCATTCCCGTGTTTTTAACCAAAAAAGAAAGAAAGAAAAAGAAGCAGAACACTAATGTGCATAAAATATGCCTTTTGAAACGGTCATTTTGAAATATGGACGTCCTTTAACTTTTTTGGTCGATATGTGACCCCAGGATTTGTTTTCAGGGCAGGTGTCATTTACAGGCCTGCAATGATTTTGAATATCAACTGACCATGAGCGCTGGGATTAAAGCTGCTGTTGTGTGAAACGGCCACAAGGTGGCAGCAGTTCTCCCTTACCAATTCTGGTTACTACGGCAACAGAGCCTCAATGGAAGTCGTGTTCTAGATTGGAATTTAGAATGGAATGTGACAGGAGAAAGCCCCTCAAGTTTGTCTCCCTACTTCTTGTTCGTGTTTTTAATTTAATTTTTTGTTTTTTATTACAGCAAGTTTGATTACAATGTTTGGCTTGTTGTAGGTATGGTAGATGTGGTTCTTTTACACATATACAGATGTCTGTTCTTCCTGGGATCCTTTTCCCATGTACGTTATGACAGAATGTTGTGTACTCCTCTCTTTGTATTCCGTAGCTCTTTGGTTATTATATATATCACCTGTGTTTGTATGTCTGTTAACCCCAATATCGTAATGAAACCAATCCTCACACCTTTCCATTGGTGAACCATAAGTTTGTTTAATGAATCTGTGATTGCCCTTCTCCGTGGAAATATCTGCCCTGGTATCCATTTTTAGGTAACACCTATAAGTGATATGATACGATATGTGCCTTTCACTTTCCGACTTACTACATGTCACATGATTACCTCTAGACTCATCTACGGTGCTGCAAATGGCATTGTGTCCTTATTTTCCTTGGCTTCTATTCTGCCTTAGCGAGGTCCATTTTCAACAATGTGATTCCCTGAGGTTAGTGGATTAGCTGTCCTGGGCAGCCTTACCATGCCGGCCGGCCCTCCCCAGGTGTGCCTGGTTGAGGTCAATATAAACAGCGCTCCAGGCAGCAATAGCCCCTGAAGCTGTGCCTGACTCCATATTCTCTGCCCCGTCAGCAGTCTCGGGGCTCTGCTGGTGGGAGCGTGTGAGGGGCCATGGCTTTGTGGTTGGCCCGGTGTGTGTGGGGCTCTGTTGGACTTTGTGCAGGAGTTGCCAGGCTGCCACCTGTAAAGAAGAGGATGTGTCACCCATAAGTTCCACTGGAATTTCTCTCCGGGCTGAGGTAAGGAAGGAAAAAAAGGGGTGGGGTCCGGGACAGGAGGGGTATCTCAGGCAGGGAAATGGAAAGCTTCCAGAAGAGGGCCCGGGGTCAGGACCATCCTGCCTCGCCTGCAGGCACCAAGTTGTCCTGTGTGCTGTCGCTGGTGTGGCTCCACGGCCCTTCCTCTAGGATTTCATGCCCTTGTACATATTCAGGTGTTTTACCTGGGAAGGGTGGGAACAGTTCAGCTGCAGCTGGCCTGGGGCTCAGCTCACCTTTATTCAGAGATGCCTCGGCACGGTCCCCCAGCTTTGCAATGAGGATGCTCCTTGCATGCGGGGTGGGTTCCTGGCTGTATGGGAGATGATTCCCCACCTCTGACCAATTTCAGAATTGTTTACCGCTGGAGCAAGTTCCCTGATAGGGCTTTCCTCTGTATAACTGGTGGGTTCAGGTTTTTTTTCGTTTATGGTTCAAGTTAGATTTTATACCTCTTTTATGTATTTATAGATATAAGCATGGAAATAATACATTCCTATAAATACATCTGTGTGAAGGGAAGAACTTTTTTCTCTTTTATTTTTAAATTGTATTTTTTAAAATTTTGAAATTTAGTTTTATTTTTTTATACAGCAGGTTATTATTAGTTATGTATTTTATGCATATGCATGTATGCAGGCCAATCCCAATCTCCCAACTCATCCCACCTCTACCACCCCATGGCTTCCCACACTTGGTGTCCATAAGTTTGTTCTCTACGTGTGTCTCTATTTCTTCCCTGCAAACCAGTTCATCTGTACCACTTTTTAGGTTCCACATATATGCATTAATATACAATATTTGTTTTCCTCTTTCTGACTTACTTCATTCTGTATGACAGTCTCTAGATCCATCGATGTCTCTACAAATGACCCAGTTTCATTCCTTTTAATGGCCGAGTAATATTCCATTTTATATATGTACCACATCTTTACCCATTCATCTGTTTGTGGGTATTTAGTTTGCTCCCTTACCTGGCTATTGTAAATAGGGCTGCAATGAACATTGTGGTGAATGTGCCTTTTTGATTTATGGTTTTCTCTGGGTATATGCCCAGAAGTGCGATTGCTGGATCAGATGGTAATTCTATTTCTAGTTTTTTTAAGGAAACTCCACACTGTTCTCCATAGTGACTGTATCAATTTACATTCCCACCAATAGTGGAAGAGGGATCCTTTTGTCCAAACCCTCCCCAGAATTTGTTGTTTGTAGGTTTTCTGATGATGCCGATTCTAACATGTGTGAGGTGATACCTCATTGTAGTGTTTTTCATTTATTTATTTATTTTTATTTATTTTGTGGTACACGGGCCTCTCACTGTTGTGGCCTCTCCCGTTGTGGAGCACAGGCTCCGGACGCGCAGGCTCAGTGGCCATGGCTCACGGGCCCAGCTGCTCCGCGACATGTGGGATCTTCCCGGACCGGGGCACGAACCCGTGTCCCCTGCATCGGCAGGCGGACTCTCAACCACTGCGCCACCAGGGAAGCCCCCTCATTGTAGTTTTGATTTGCATTTCTCTAATAATTAGTGATGTTGAGCAGCTTTTCATCTGCGTCTTGGCCATGTCTGTGTCTTCTTTGGAGGATCGTCTCATGAGATCTTCTGACCATTTCTGTATTGGGAGGGTGGTTGGAGGGTAAGGCTATGTGCTCACGCACGTGTCAGTGCCAGCGTAAGGGCCAGGAGTAGGGTACTGCGTAGGGTAAGGTGTAGGTCTGGTGGTGGTTTCCGTTCCGGGCTAGGTTTAGGGTTTGGGAACGGCAAGGCTTAGGGCCCAGGTGAGGGTACGGAAACGTGGGATGGTCAGGCTACGTTCTTACGCATGGGTCAGTGCCAAAGTACGGGCCAGGAATAGGCTACGGCGTAGGCTAATGTGTAGGGCTGGTGGTGGGTTTCCGTTCCGTGCTAGGGTTAGGGTTAGGGAATGACAAGGCTTAGGGCACAGGTGAGGGTACAGAAACGTGGGAGGGTCCGGCTATGTGCTGACGCATGGGTCAGTGCCAGCGTACGGGCCAGGAATGGGGAACGGCGTAGGGTAAGGTGTAGGGCTGGTTGTGAGATACCGTTCCGGGCTAGGGTTAGGGTTAGGGAACGGCAAGGCTTAGGGCACAGGTGAACGTAAGGAAACGTGGGAGGGTCAGGCTACGTGCTGACGCATGGGTCAGTGCCAGCGTACAGGCCAGGAGTAGGGTATGGCGTAGGGTAAGGTTTAGGGCTGGTGGTGGGTTTCCGTTCCGGGCTAGGGTTAGGGTGAGGGAACAGCAAGGCTTAGGGCACAGGTGAACGTACGGAAACGTGGGAGTGGCAGGCTATGTGTTGACGCACGGGTCTGTGCCAGCGTACGGGCCAGGATTAGGGTACGTCGTAGCGTAAGGTTTAGGCCTGGTGGTGGGTTTCCGTTCCAGGCTAGGGTTAGGGTTAGGGAACGGCAAGGCTTAGGACACAGGTGAGGGTATGGAAACGTGGGAGAGGCAGGCTACGTGCTGACGCACAGGTCAGTGCCAGCGTAGGGGCCAGGAGTAGGGTACAGCGTAGGGTAAGGTTTAGGGCTGGTGGTGGGTTTATGTTCCGGGTTAGGGTTAGGGAACGAAAAGGCTTAGGGCACAGGTGAGGGTACGGAAACGTAGGAGTGGCAGGCTACGTGCTGACGCACGGGTCAGTGCCAGCGTACGGGGCAGGATTAGGGTACGGCGTAGGGTAAGGTTTAGGGCTGGTGGAGGGTTTCCGTTCCAGGCTAGGTTTAGGGTTAGGGAACGGCAAAGCTTAGGGCACAGAAGATGGTACGGAAAAGTGGGAGGGTCAGGCTACGTGCTGACGCACGGGTCAGTGCCAGCGTATAGGCCAAGTGTAGGGTATGGCGTAGGGTTAGGTGTAGGGTTAGGGTTAGGGAACGGCAAGGCTTAGGGCACAGGTGAGGGTACGGGAACGTGGGAAGGTCAGGCTACGTGCTGACGCACGGATCAGGGCCAGCGTACGGGCCAGGATTAGGCTACGGCGTAGGGTAAGCTGTAGGGCTGGTGGAGGGTTTCTGTTCTGGGCTAGGGTTAGGGTTAGGGAAGGACAAGACTTAGGGCACAGTTGAGGGTACGGAAATGGTGGAGGGTCAGGCTATGTGCTGACGCACGGGTCAGTGCCAGCGTACAGGCCAGGAGTAGGCAACAACGTAGGGTAAGGTATAGGGCTGGTGGTGGGCTTCCTTTCCGGGCTAGGGTTAGGGTTAGGGAACGGCAAGTCTTAGGGCACAGGTGCGGGTACGGAAACGTGGGAGAGTCAGGCTATGTGCTGACGCACGGGTCAGTGCCAGCGTACGGGCCAGGAGTAGTGTACGTCGTAGGGTAAGGTGTAGGGCTGGTGGTGGGTTTCCGTTCTGGGCTAGGGTTAGGGTTAGGGAACGGCAAGGTTTAGGGCACACGTGAGGGTATCGAAACGTGTTAGGCTCAGGGTACGTGTTGACGCACGGGTTAGTGTGAACGTACAGATGAGGATTATGGTGCGGCATAGGGTAAAGTGTATGGTTGGTGGTAGTTTTCCGTTTCAGGCTAGGGTTAGTGTTAGGGAACGGCAAGGTTTAGGGCACAGATGAGGGTATGGAAACGTGTTAGTGTCAGGGTACGTGTTGACATATGGATTAGCATTAGGGTACGGCTTAGGGTAAGGTGTAGGCTTGGTGGTAGGTTTCCATTGTGGTCTAGGGTTAGGGTTAGGGAATGGCAAGGTTTAGGTCACAGGTGAAGGTACGGAAACGTGTTAGGGTCAGGGTAAGTGTTGACGCATGTGTTAGTGTCAGCGTACGGAGTAGGTTTATGGTCCTTCGTAGGTTAAGGTCTAGGGTTGGTGGTAGGTTTCCGTTCCAGGCTAGTGTTAGTGTTATGGAACGGCAAGGTTTAGGGCATAGGTGAGGGTACGGAAATGTGTTACGGTCAGGGTACGTGTTGACGCTCGGATTATGATTAGGGTATGGCGTAGAGTAACGTGTAGGGTTGGTGGTAGGTTTCCGTTTTGGGCTAGGGTTAGGGTTAGGCAACGGCACGGTTTAGGGCACAGGTGAGGGAACGGAAAAGTGTTAGGGTCAGTGTACGTGTTGACGCACGGGTTAGTGTCAGTGTACGGATTAGGATTAGGGTACCGTGTAGGGTATGCTGTACGGTGTGTGGTAGTTTTCCATTCTGGGCTAGGGTTAGTGTTAGGGTACGGCAAGGTTTAGGGTACAGGTGATGGTACAGAAACGTGTTAGGGTCATGAAACATGTTGATACATGGAATAGTGTCATCATACGCATTAGGATTAGGGTACGGCGTAGGGTAAGGTGTACGGAGGGCGGTAGGTTTCCATTCCGTTGTAGGGTTAGGGTTAGCGAATTGCAAGGTTTTGGGCACAGGTGATGGTACAGAAATGTGTTAGGTTCAGGGTACGTGTTGACTCACGGGTTAGTGTCAGCATGCGCATGAGGATTAGGGTACCGCATAGAGTAAGGTGTAGGGTTGGTGGTACGTTTCCGTTCCAGTCTAGGGTTATGTTTAGGGACCGGCAAAGTTTAGGGCACAGGTGAGGGTACGAAACGTGTTAGGGTCAGGGTATGTGTTGATGCACAGGTTAGTGTCAGCATACGAATTAGGATTAGGGTACGGCGTAAGGTAAGGTGTAGGGTTGGTGGTAGGTTTCTGTTCCGGGCTAGGGTTAGGGTTCGGGAACGGCAAGGTTTATGGCAGAGGTGAGGGTACGGAAACGTTTTAGGGTCAGGGTACGTGTTGATGTATGAATTAGGATTAGGGTACAGCTTAGGGTAAGGTGTAGGGCTGATGGTAGGTTTCCGTTCCGGGCTAAGGTTAAGGATAGGCAACGACAAGTTTTAGGGCACAGCTGAGGGTATGGAAACGTGTTAGGGTCAGGGTACGTGTTGACTCATTGGTTAGTGCCAGCGTATGGATTAGGATTAGTGTACGGCATAGATAAGGTGTAGGGTTGGTGGTAGGATTCCGTTCCGGGCTATGGTTAGGTTTAGGGAAAGTCAAGGTTTCTATTTCTAGTTCTTTTAAGGAAACTCCATACTGTTCTCCACAGTGACTGTATCAATTTACATTCCCACCATAGTGGAAGAGGGCTCCTTTTGTCCACACCCTCCCCAGAATTTGTTTGTAGATTTTCTGATGATGCCGATTCTAACAGGTGTGAGGTGATACCTCATTGTAGTTTTGATTTGCATTTCTCTAATAATTAGTGCTCTTGAGCAGCTTTTCATGTGCGTCTTGGCCATCTCTGTGTCTTCTTTGAAGAAACGTCTCTTTAGATCTTCTGCCCATTTTTGTATTGGGTTGTTTGTTTTTTTAATAAGCTGCATGAGCTGTTTATATATATTGGAGATTAAACCTTTGTCCATTGATTCGTTTGCAAGTATTTTCGCCCCTTCTGAGGGTTGCCTTTTTCCATTCCCGTGTTTTTAACCAAAAAAGAAAGAAAAAAAGAAGCAGAACATTAATGTGCATAAAATATGCCTTTTGAAATGGTCGTTTTGAAATATGGACGTCCTTTAAACTTTTTGGTCGATATGTGACCCCAGGATTTGTTTTCAGGGCTGGTGTCATTTACAGGCCTGCAGTGATTTTGAATATCAACTGACCATGAGCACTGGGATTAAAGCTGCTGTTGTGTGAAACGGCCACAAGGTGGCAGCAGTTCTCTCTTTCATATCTGGTTACTAGGGCAACAGAGCCTCAATGGAAGTCGCCTTCTAGATTGGAATTTAGAACAGAATGTGACAGGAAAAAGCCCCTCAAGTTTGTCTCACTACTTCTTGTTCGTGTTTTTAATTTAATTTTTTATTTTTTATTACAGCAAGTTTGATTACAATGTTTGGCTTGTTGTAGGTATGGTAGATGTGGTTCTTTTACACATATACAGATGTCTGTTCTTCCTGGGATCCTTTTCCCATGTACGTTATGACAGAATGTTGTGTACTCCTCTCTTTGTATTCCGTAGCTCTTTGGTTATTATATATATCACCTGTGTTTGTATGTCTGTTAACCCCAATATCGTAATGAAACCAATCCTCACACCTTTCCATTGGTGAACCATAAGTTTGTTTAATGAATATGTGATTGCCCTTCTCCGTGGAAATATCTGCCCTGGTATCCATTTTTAGGTAACACCTATAAGTGATATGATACGATATGTGCCTTTCACTTTCTGACTTACTACATGTCACATGATTACCTCTAGACTCATCTACGGTGCTGCAAATGGCATTGTGTCCTTATTTTCCTTGGCTTCTATTCTGCCTTATCGAGGTCCATTTTCAACAATGTGATTCCCTGAGGGTTGTGGATTAGCTGACCTGGGCAGCCTTACCGTGCCGGCCGGCCCTCCCCAGGTGTGCCTGGTTGAGGTCAATATAAACAGCGCTCCAGGCAGCAATAGCCCCTGAAGCTGTGCCTGACTCCATATTCTCTGCCCTGTCAGCAGTCTCGGGGCTCTGCTGGTGGGAGCGTGTGAGGGGCCACGGCTTTGTGGGTGGCCCGGTGTGTGTGGGGCTCTGCTGGTCTTTGTGCAGGAGTTGCCAGGCTGCCACCTGTAAAGAAGAGGATGTGTCACCCATAAGTTCCACTGGAATTTCTCTCCGGGCTGAGGTAAGGAAGGAAAAAAAGGGGTGGGGACCGGGACAGGAGGGGTATCTCAGGAAGGGAAATGGAAAGCTTCCAGAAGAGCGCCCGGGGTCAGGACCATCCTGCCTCGCCTGCAGGCACCATGTTGGCCTGTGTGCTGTCGCCTGTGTGGGTCCATGGCCCTTCCTCTAGGATTTCATGCCCTTGTACATATTCAGGTGTTTTACCTGGGAAGAGTGGGAACAGTTCAGCTGCAGCTGGCCTGGGGCTCAGCTCACCTTTATTCAGAGATGCCTCGGCACGGTCCCCCAGCTTTGCAATGAGGACGCTCCTTGCATGCAGGGTGGGTTGCTGGCTGTATGGGAGATGATTCCCCACCTCTGACCAATTTCAGAATAGTTTACCGCTGGAGCAAGTTCCCTGATAGGGCTTTCCTCTGTATAACTGGTGGGTTCAGGTTTTTTTTCGTTTATGGTTCAAGTTAGATTTTATACCTCTTTTATGTATTTATAGATATAAGCATGGAAATAATACATTCCTATAAATACATCTGTGTGAAGGGAAGAACTTTTTTCTCTTTTATTTTTAAATTTTATTTTTTAAAATTTTGAAATTTAGTTTTATTTTTTTATACAGCAGGTTATTATTAGTTATGTATTTTATGCATATGCATGTATGCAGGCCAATCCGAATCTCCCAACTCATCCCACCTCTACCACCCCATGGCTTCCCACACTTGGTGTCCATAAGTTTGTTCTCTACCTGTGTCTCTATTTCTTCCCTGCAAACCAGTTCATCTGTACCACTTTTTAGGTTCCACATATATGCATTAATATACAATATTTGTTTTCCTCTTTCTGACTTACTTCATTCTGTATGACAGTCTCTAGATCCATCGATGTCTCTACAAATGACCCAGTTTCTTTCCTTTTTATGGCCGAGTAATATTCCATTTTATATATGTACCACATCTTTACCCATTCATCTGTTTGTGGGTATTTAGTTTGCTCCCTTACCTGGCTATTGTAAATAGTGCTGCAATGAACATTGTGGTGAATGTGCCTTTTTGATTTATGGTTTTCTCTGGGTATATGCCCAGAAGTGCGATTGCTGGATCAGATGGTAATTCTATTTCTAGTTTTTTTAAGGAAACTCCACACTGTTCTCCATAGTGACTGTATCAATTTACATTCCCACCAATAGTGGAAGAGGGCTCCTTTTGTCCACACCCTCCCCAAAATTTGTTGTTTGTAGGTTTTCTGATGATGCCGATTCTAACATGTGTGAGGTGATACATCATTGTAGTTTTCTTTTTTTTATTTATTTATTTTATTTTTTTTTTTGTGGTATGCGGGCCTCTCACTGTTGTGGTCTCTCCCGTTGCAGACCACAGGCTCCGGACGCGCAGGCTCAGTGGCCATGGCTCACGGGCCCAGCTGCTCCGCGACATTTGGGATCTTCCCGGACCGGGGCACGAACCCGTGTCCCCTGCATCGGCAGGCGGACTCTCAACCACTGCGCCACCAGGGAAGCCCCCTCATTGTAGTTTTGATTTGCATTTCTCTAATAATTAGTGATGCTGAGCAGCTTTTCATCTGCGTCTTGGCCATGTCTGTGTCTTCTTTGAAGGATCGTCTCATGAGATCTTCTGACCATTTCTGTATTGGGAGGGTGGATGGAGGGTAAGGCTATGTGCTCACGCACGTGTCAGTGCCAGCGTAAGGGCCAGGAGTAGGGTACTGCGTAGGGTAAGGTGTAGGTCTGGTGGTGGTTTCCGTTCCGGGCTAGGTTTAGGGTTTGGGAACGGCAAGGCTTAGGGCCCAGGTGAGGGTACGGAAACGTGGGATGGTCAGGCTACGTTCTTACGCATGGGTCAGTGCCAATGTACGGGCCAGGAATAGGCTACGGCGTAGGCTAATGTGTAGGGCTGGTGGTGGGTTTCCGTTCCGTGCTAGGGTTAGGGTTAGGGAATGACAAGGCTTAGGGCACAGGTGAGGGTACGGAAACGTGGGAGGGTCCGGCTATGTGCTGACGCACGGGTCAGTGCCAGCGTACGGGCCAGGAATAGGGAACGGCGTAGGGTAAGGAGTAGGGCTGGTTGTGAGATACCGTTCCGGGCTAGGGTTAGGGTTAGGGAATGGCAAGGCTTAGGGCACAGGTGAACGTAAGGAAACGTGGGAGGGTCAGGCTACGTGCTGACGCACGGGTCAGTGCCAGCGTACGGGCCAGGATTAGCGTATGGCGTAGGGTAAGGTTTAGGGCTGGTGGTGGGTTTCCGTTCCGGGCTAGGGTTAGGGTGAGGGAACAGCAAGGCTTAGGGCACAGGTGAACGTACGGAAACGTGGGAGTGGCAGGCTACGTGTTGACGCACGGGTCTGTGCCAGCGTACGGGCCAGGATTAGGGTACGTCGTAGCGTAAGGTTTAGGCCTGGTGGTGGGTTTCCGTTCCAGGCTAGGGTTAGGGTTAGGGAACGGCAAGGCTTAGGACACAGGTGAGGGTATGGAAACGTGGGAGAGGCAGGCTACGTGCTGACGCACAGGTCAGTGCCAGCGTAGGGGCCAGGAGTAGGGTACAGCGTAGGGTAAGGTTTAGGGCTGGTGGTGGGTTTATGTTCCGGGTTAGGGATAGGGAACGGCAAGGCTTAGGGCACAGGTGAGGGTACGGAAACGTAGGAGTGGCAGGCTACGTGCTGACGCACGGGCCAGTGCCAGCGTACGGGGCAGGATTAGGGTACGGCGTAGGGTAAGGTTTAGGGCTGGTGGGGGGTTTCCGTTCCAGGCTAGGTTTAGGGTGAGGAACGGCAAAGCTTAGGGCACAGAAGATGGTACGGAAAAGTGGGAGGGTCAGGCTACGTGCTGACGCACGGGTCAGTGCCAGCGTATGGGCCAAGTGTAGGGTATGGCGTAGGGTTAGGTGTAGGGTTAGGGTTAGGGAACGGCAAGGCTTAGAGCACAGGTGAGGGTACGGAAACGTGGGAGGGTCAGGCTACGTGATGACGCACGGGTCTTTGCCAACGTACGTGCCAGGATTCGGGTACGGCATTGGGTAAGGTGTAGGGCTGGTTGTGGGTTTCCGTTCCAGGTTAGAGTTAGGGAACGGCAAGGCTTAGGGCACAGGTGAGGGTATGGAAACGTGGCAGAGGCAGGCTATGTGCTGACGCAAGGGTCACTGCCAGCGTACGGGTCAGGAGTAGTCTACGGCGTACGTTAAGGTTTAGGTTTTGTGGTGGGTTTCCGTTCTGAGCTAGGGTTAGGGATAGGGAAAGGCAAGGCTTAGGGCACAGGTGAGGGTACGGAAATGTGGGAGGGTTAGGCTACATGCAGAAGCACGGTTCAATGCCAGGGTATGGACCAGGAGTAGGGGACGGCGTAGGGTAAAGTGTAAGGCTGATGGTGGGTGTCCATTCCGGGCTAGTGTTAGGGTTAGGGAGCGGCAAGGCTTAGGGCACAGGTGAGGGTACGGAAACGTGGGAGGGTCAGGCTACATGCTGAAGCACGGTTCAATGCCAGGGTATGGACCAGGAGTAGGGTACGGCGTAGGGTAAAGTGTAAGGCTGGTGGTGGGTGTCCATTCCGGGCTAGTGTTAGGGTGAGGGAGCGGCAAGGCTTAGGGCACAGGTGAGGGTACGGAAACGTGGGAGGGTCAGGCTACATGCTTAAGAACGGGTCAGTGCCAGGGTGTGGACCAGGAGTAGGGTACGGCGTTGGGTATGGTGTAAGGGCGGTGGTGGGTGTCCATTCCGGTCTAGGGTTAGGGTTAGGGAACGTTAAGGCTTAGGACACAGGTGAGGGTACGGAAACGTGGGAGGGTCAGGATACGTGCTGAAGAATGGGTCAGTGCCAGCGTACGGGCCAGGAGTAGGGTACGGCATAGCGTAATGTGTAGGGCTGGTGGTGGTTTCCGTTCCGGGCTAGGGTTAGAGGTAGGGAACTGCAAGGCTTAGGGCACAGGTGAGGGTACGGAAACGTGGGAGAGGCAGGCTACGGGCTGACACATGGGAGAGTGCCAGCTTACGGGCCAGCAGTAGGCTACGACGTAGGGTAGGGTGTAGGGCTGGTGGTGGGTTTCCGTTCCGGGCTAGGGTTAGAGTTAGGGATCGGCAAGGCTTAGGGAACAGGTGAGGGTAAGGAAAAGTGGGAGGGTTTGGCTACATGCTGACACACGGATCAGTGCCAGCGTATGGGCCAGGTGTAGGGTATGGCGTAGGGTAAGGTTTAGGGCTGGTGGTGGGTTTCCGTTTGGGGTTATGGTTAGGGTTATGGAACGGCAAGTCTTAGGACACAGGTGAGAGTACGGGAATGTGGGAAGGTCAGGCTACGTGCTGACGCACGGATCAGTGCCAGCGTACGGGCCAGGATTAGGCTACGGCGTAGGGTAAGCTGTAGGGCTGGTGGTGGGTTTCTGTTCTGGGCTAGGGTTAGGGTTAGGGAAGGACAAGACTTAGGGCGCAGTTGAGGGTACGGAAATGGTGGAGGGTTAGGCTATGTGCTGACGCACGGGTCAGTGCCAGCGTACAAGCCAGGAGTAGGCAACAACGTAGGGTAAGGTGTAGGGCTGGTGGTTGGTTTCCTTTCCGGGCTAGGGTTAGGGTTAGGGAATGTCAAGGCTTAGGGCACAGGTGAGGGTATGGAAACGTGGGAGGGTCATGCTACGTGCTGACACACGTGTCAGTGCCAGCGTATGGGCCAGTCGTAGGCTACGGCGTAGGGAAATGTGTAGGGCTGGTGGTGGGCTTCCTTTCCGGGCTAGGGTTAGTGTTAGGGAACGGCAAGTCTTAGGGCACAGGTGCGGGTACGGAAACGTGGGAGAGTCAGGCTATGTGCTGACGCACGGGTCAGTGCCAGCGTACGGGCCAGGAGTAGTGTACGTCGTAGGGTAAGGTGTAGGGCTGGTGGTGGGTTTCCGTTCTGGGCTATGGTTAGGGTTAGGGAACGGCAAGGTTTAGGGCACACGTGAGGGTATCGAAACGTGTTAGGCTCAGGGTACGTGTTGACGCACGGGTTAGTGTGAACGTACAGATGAGGATTATGGTGCGGCATAGGGTAAAGTGTATGGTTGGTGGTAGGTTTCCGTTTCAGGCTATGGTTAGTGTTAGGGAACGGCAAGGTTTTGGGCACAGATGAGGGTATGGAAACGTGTTAGTGTCAGGGTACGTGTTGACATATGGATTAGCATTAGGGTACGGCTTAGGGTAAGGTGTAGGCTTGGTGGTAGGTTTCCATTGTGGTCTAGGGTTAGGGTTAGGGAATGGCAAGGTTTAGGTCACAGGTGAAGGTACGGAAACGTGTTAGGGTCAGGGTAAGTGTTGACGCATGTGTTAGTGTCAGCGTACGGAGTAGGTTTATGGTCCTTCGTAGGTTAAGGTCTAGGGTTGGTGGTAGGTTTCCGTTCCAGGCTAGGGTTAGTGTTATGGAACGGCAAGGTTTAGGGCATAGGTGAGGGTACGGAAATGTGTTAGGGTCAGGGTACGTGTTGACGCTCGGATTATGATTAGGGTATGGCGTAGAGTAACGTGTAGGGTTGGTGGTAGGTTTCCGTTTTGGGCTAGGGTTAGGGTTAGGCAACGGCACGGTTTAGGGCACAGGTGAGGGAACGGAAAAGTGTTAGGGTCAGTGTACGTGTTGACGCACGGGTTAGTGTCAGTGTACGGATTAGGATTAGGGTACCGTGTAGGGTATGCTGTACGGTTTGTGGTAGTTTTCCATTCTGGGCTAGGGTTAGTGTTAGGGTACGGCAAGGTTTAGGGTACAGGTGACGGTACAGAAACGTGTTAGGGTCATGATACATGTTGATACATGGAATAGTGTCATCATACGCATTAGGATTAGGGTACGTCGTAGGGTAAGGTGTACGGAGGGCGGTAGGTTTCCATTCCGTTGTAGGGTTAGGGTTAGCGAATTGAAAGGTGTTGGGCACAGGTGATGGTACAGAAATGTGTTAGGTTCAGGGTACGTGTTGACTCACGGGTTAGTGTCAGCATACGCATGAGGATTAGGGTACTGCATAGAGTAAGGTGTAGGGTTGGTGGTACGTTTCCGTTCCAGTCTAGGGTTATGTTTAGGGACCGGCAAAGTTTAGGGCACAGGTGAGGGTACGAAACGTGTTAGGGTCAGGGTATGTGTTGATGCACAGGTTAGTGTCAGCATACGAATTAGGATTAGGGTACGGCGTAAGGTAAGGTGTAGGGTTGGTGGTAGGTTTCCGTTCCGGGCTAGGGTTAGGGTTAGGGAACGGCAAGGTTTATGGCAGAGGTGAGGGTACGGAAACGTGTTAGGGTCAGGGTACGTGTTGATGTATGAAATAGGATTAGGGTACAGCTTAGGGTAAGGTGTAGGGCTGATGGTAGGTTTCCGTTCCGGGCTAAGGTTAAGGATAGGCAACGACAAGTTTTAGGGCACAGCTGAGGGTATGGAAACGTGTTAGGGTCAGGGTACGTGTTGACTCACTGGTTAGTGCCAGCGTACGGATTAGGATTAGTGTACGGCATAGATAAGGTGTAGGGTTGGTGGTAGGATTCCGTTCCGGGCTATGGTTAGGGTTAGGGAAAGTCAAGGTTTCTATTTCTAGTTCTTTGAAGGAAACTCCATACTGTTCTCCATAGTGACTGTATCAATTTACATTCCCACCATAGTGGAAGAGGGCTCCTTTTGTCCACACCCTCCCCAGAATTTGTTTGTAGATTTTCTGATGATGCCGATTCTAACAGGTGTGAGGTGATACCTCATTGTAGTTTTGATTTGCATTTCTCTAATAATTAGTGCTCTTGAGCAGCTTTTCATGTGCGTCTTGGCCATCTCTGTGTCTTCTTTGAAGAAACGTCTCTTTAGATCTTCTGCCCATTTTTGTATTGGGTTGTTTGTTTTTTTAATAAGCTGCATGAGCTGTTTATATATATTGGAGATTAAACCTTTGTCCATTGATTCGTTTGCAACTATTTTCGCCCCTTCTGAGGGATGCCTTTTTCCATTCCCGTGTTTTTAACCAAAAAAGAAAGAAAGAAAAAGAAGCAGAACACTAATGTGCATAAAATATGCCTTTTGAAACGGTCATTTTGAAATATGGACGTCCTTTAAATTTTTTGGTCGATATGTGACCCCAGGATTTGTTTTCAGGGCAGGTGTCATTTACAGGCCTGCAATGATTTTGAATATCAACTGACCATGAGCGCTGGGATTAAAGCTGCTGTTGTGTGAAACGGCCACAAGGTGGCAGCAGTTCTCCCTTAGCAATTCTGGTTACTACGGCAACAGAGGCTCAATGGAAGTCGTGTTCTAGATTGGAATTTAGAATGGAATGTGACAGGAGAAAGCCCCTCAAGTTTGTCTCCCTACTTCTTGTTCGTGTTTTTAATTTAATTTTTTGTTTTTTATTACAGCAAGTTTGATTACAATGTTTGGATTGTTGTAGGTGTGGAAGATGTGGTTCTTTTACACATATACAGATGTCTGTTTTTCCTGGGATCCTTTTCCCATGTACGTCATGACAGAATGTTTAGTAGTCTTTTGGTATTCCGTAGGTCTTTGGTGATTATATATGTCACCTGTGTTTGTATAAGTCTGTTAACCCCGATATCGTAATGAAACCAATCCTCACACCTTTCAATTGGTGAACCATAAGTTTGTTGAATGAATCTATGATTGCACTTCTCAGTGGAAATGACTGCCCTGGTTTCTATTTTAGTTAACACCTATAAGTGATATGAAATGATATGTGTCTTTCACTTTCTGACTTACTCCAAGTCACGTGATTACCTCTAGACTCATCTACGGTGCTGCAAATGGCATTCTGTCCTTATTTTCCTTGGCTTCTATTCTGCCTTAGCGAGGTCCATTTTCAACAATGTGATTCCCTGAGGGTTGTGGATTAGCTGACCTGGGCAGCCTTACCATGCCGGCCGGCCCTCCCCAGGTCTGCCTGGTTGAGGTCAATATAAACAGCGCTCCAGGCAGCAATAGCCCCTGAAGCTGTGCCTGACTCCATATTCTCTGCCCCGTCAGCAGTCTCGGGGCTGTGCTGGTGGGAGGGAGTGAGGGGCCACAGCTTTGTTGGTGGCCCGGTGTGAGTGGGGTTCTGCTGGCCTTTCTGCAGGAGTTGCCAGGCTGCCACCTGTAAAGAAGAGGATGTGTCACCCATACCTTCCGCTGGAATTTCTCTCCGCACAGAGGTGAGGAAGGAAAAAAGCAGTGGGGGCCGGGACAAGAGGGGTATCTCAGGCAGGACAATGGAAAGCTTCCGGAAGAGCGCCCGGGGCCAGGATCACCCTGGCTGGCCTGCAGTCACCAAGTTGGCCTGCGTGCTGTCGCTGGTGTGGCTCCACGGCCCTTCCTCTAGGCTTTCAAGCCTTTGTACATATTCAGGTGTTTTACCTGGGAAGGGTGGGAACAGTTCAGCAGCAGCTGGCATGGGGCTCAGCTCACCTGTATTCAGTGATGCCTCGGCACGGTCCCCCAGCTTTGCAATGAGGACGCTCCTTGCATGGGGGGTGTGTTGCTGGCTGTATGGGAGATGATTCCCCACCTCTGACCAATTTCAGAATTGTTTACCGCTGGAGCAAGTGCCCTGATAGGGTTTTCCTCTGTAAAACTGGTGGGTTCAGGGTTTTTTTTCGTTTATGGTTCAAGTTAGATTTTATTCCTCTTTTATGTATTTATAGATATAAGCATGGAAATAATTCATTCCTATAAATACATCTGTGTGAAGGGAAGAACTTTTTTCTGTTTTATTTTTAAATTTTATGTTTTAAAATTTTGAAATTTAATTTTATTTACTTTTTTATACAGCGGCTTATTATTAGTTATGTATTTTATGCATATACATGTATACAGGTCAATCGCAAACTCCCAACTCATCCCACCACCACCACCCCATGGCTTCCCACACTTGGTGTCCATACGTTTGTTCTCTACCTCTGTGTCTCTATTTCTTCCCTGCAAACCAGTTCATCTGTACCATTTTTTAGGTTCCACATATATGCATTAATATACAATATTTGTTTTCCTCTTTCTGACTTACTTCATTCTGTATGACAGTCTCTAGATCCATCGATGTCTCTACAAATGACCCAGTTTCATTCCTTTTTATGGCCGAGTAGTATTCCATTTTATATATGTACCCCATCTTTATCCATTCATCTGTCTGTGGGCATTTAGGTTGCTTCCATTACCTGTGTATTGTAAATAGTGCTGCAATGAACCTTGTGGTGAATGTGCCTTTTTGATTTATGGTTGTCTCTGGGTATATGCCCAAAAGTGGGATTGCTGGGTCAGATGGTAATTCTATTTCTAGTTTTTTAAAGGAAACTCCATACTGTTCTCCATAGTGACTGTATCAATTTACATTCCCACCAATAGTGGAAGAGGGCTCCTTTTGTCCACACACTCCCCAGAATTTGTTGTCTGTAGATTTTCTGATGATGCCGATTCTAACAGGTGTGAGGTGATACCTCATTGTAGTTTTGATTTGCATTTCTCTAATAATTAGTGCTCTTGAGCAGCTTTTCATGTGCGTCTTGGCCATCTCTGTGTCTTCTTTGAGGAAACGTCTCTTTAGATCTTCTGCCCATTTTTTATTGGGTTGTTTGTTTTCTTAATAAGCTGCATGAGCTGTTTATATATATTGGAGATTAAACCTTTGCCATTGATTCGTTTGCAACTGTTTTTGCCCCTTCTGAGGGATGCCTTATTCCATTCCCGTGTTTTTAACCAAAAAAGAAAGAAAGAAAAAGAAGCAGAACACTAATGTGCATAAAATATGCCTTTTGAAACGGTCGTTCTGAAATATGGACGTCCTTTAAATTTGTTGGTCGATATGTGGCCCCAGGATTTGTTTTCAGGGCAGGTGTCATTTACAGGCCTGCAATGATTTTGAATATCAACTGACCATTAGCCCTGGGATTAAAGCTGCTGTTGTGTGAAACGGCCACTAGCTGGCAGCAGTTCTACCTTAACACATCTGGTTACTAGGGCAACAGAGCCTCAATGGACGTCGTGTTCTAGATTGGAATTTAGAATGGAATGTGCCAGGAGAAAGCCCCTCAAGTTTGACTCCCTACTTCTTGTTCGTATTTTTAATTTAATTTTTTTATTTTTTATTATAGCAAGTTTGATTACAATGTTTGGCTTGTTGTAGGTGTGGAAGATGTGGTTCTTTTACACATATACAGATGTCTGTTCTTCCTGGGATCCTTTTCCCATGTACATTATGACAGAATGTTGAGTAGTCTTCTCTTGGTATTCCGTAGGTCTTTGGTGATTATATATGTCACCTCTGTTTGTATATGTCTGTTAACCCCGATATCGTAATGAAACCAATCCTCACACCTTTCCATTGGTGAACCATAAGTTTGTTGAATGAATCTATGATTGCACTTCTCAGTGGAAATGACTGCCCTGGTTTCTATTTTAGTTAACACCTATAAGTGATATGAAATGATATGTGTCTTTCACTTTCTGACTTACTCCAAGTCACGTGATTACCTCTAGACTCATCTACGGTGCTGCAAATGGCATTGTGTCCTTATTTTCCTTGGCTTCTATTCTGCCTTAGCGAGGTCCATTTTCAACAATGTGATTCCCTGAGGGTTGTGGATTAGCTGACCTGGGCAGCCTTACCCTGCCGGCCGGCCCTCCCCAGGTCTGCCTGGTTGAGGTCAATATAAACAGCGCTCCAGGCAGCAATAGCCCCTGAAGCTGTGCCTGACTCCATATTCTCTGCCCCGTCAGCAGTCTCGGGGCTGTGCTGGTGGGAGGGAGTGAGGGGCCACAGCTTTGTTGGTGGCCCGGTGTGAGTGGGGTTCTGCTGGCCTTTCTGCAGGAGTTGCCAGGCTGCCACCTGTAAAGAAGAGGATGTGTCACCCATACCTTCCGCTGGAATTTCTCTCCGCACAGAGGTGAGGAAGGAAAAAAGCAGTGGGGGCCGGGACAAGAGGGGTATCTCAGGCAGGACAATGGAAAGCTTCCGGAAGAGCGCCCGGGGCCAGGATCACCCTGGCTGGCCTGCAGTCACCAAGTTGGCCTGCGTGCTGTCGCTGGTGTGGCTCCACGGCCCTTCCTCTAGGCTTTCAAGCCTTTGTACATATTCAGGTGTTTTACCTGGGAAGGGTGGGAACAGTTCAGCAGCAGCTGGCCTGGGGCTCAGCTCACCTTTCTTCAGAGATGCCTCGGCACGGTCCCCCAGCTTTGCAATGAGGACGCTCCTTGCATGGGGGGTGGGTTGCTGGCTGTATGGGAGATGATTCCCCACCTCTGACCAATTTCAGAATTGTTTACCGCTGGAGCAAGTGCCCTGATAGGGTTTTCCTCTGTAAAACTGGTGGGTTCAGGGTTTTATTTCGTTTATGGTTCAAGTTAGATTTTATTCCTCTTTTATGTATTTATAGATATAAGCATGGAAATAATTCATTCCTATAAATACATCTGTGTGAAGGGAAGAACTTTTTTCTGTTTTATTTTTAAATTTTATATTTTAAAATTTTGAAATTTAATTTTATTTACTTTTTTATACAGCGGGTTATTATTAGTTATGTATTTTATGCATATACATGTATACAGGTCAATCGCAAACTCCCAACTCATCCCACCACCACCACCCCATGGCTTCCCACACTTGGTGTCCATACGTTTGTTCTCTACCTCTGTGTCTCTATTTCTTCCCTGCAAACCAGTTCATCTGTACCATTTTTTAGGTTCCACATATATGCATTAATATACAATATTTGTTTTCCTCTTTCTGACTTACTTCATTCTGTATGACAGTCTCTAGATCCATCGATGTCTCTACAAATGACCCAGTTTCATTCCTTTTTATGGCCGAGTAATATTCCATTTTATATATGTACCCCATCTTTATCCATTCATCTGTCTGTGGGCATTTAGGTTGCTTCCATTACCTGGCTATTGTAAATAGTGCTGCAATGAACCTTGTGGTGAATGTGCCTTTTTGATTTATGGTTGTCTCTGGGTATATGCCCAAAAGTGGGATTGCTGGGTCAGATGGTAATTCTATTTCTAGTTTTTTAAAGGAAACTCCATACTGTTCTCCATAGTGACTGTATCAATTTACATTCCCACCAATAGTGGAAGAGGGCTCCTTTTGTCCACACCCTCCCCAGAATTTGTTGTTTGTAGATTTTCTGATGATGCCGATTCTAACAGGTGTGAGGTGATACCTCATGGTAGTTTTGATTTGCATTTCTCTAATAATTAGTGCTCTTGAGCAGCTTTTCATGTGCGTCTTGGCCATCTCTGTGTCTTCTTTGAAGAAACGTCTCTTTAGATCTTCTGCCCATTTTTGTATTGGGTTGTTTGTTTTCTTAATAAGCTGCATGAGCTGTTTATATATATTGGAGATTAAACCTTTGTCCATTGATTCGTTTGCAACTATTTTCGCCCCTTCTGAGGGATGCCTTTTTCCATTCCCGTGTTTTTAACCAAAAAAGAAAGAAAGAAAAAGAAGCAGAACACTAATGTGCATAAAATATGCCTTTTGAAACGGTCGTTTTGAAATATGGACGTCCTTTAAATTTTTTGGTCGATATGTGGCCCCAGGATTTGTTTTCAGGGCAGGTGTCATTTACAGGCCTGCAATGATTTTGAATATCAACTGACCATTAGCCCTGGGATTAAAGCTGCTGTTGTGTGAAACGGCCACTAGCTGGCAGCAGTTCTCCCTTAACACATCTGGTTACTAGGGCAACAGAGCCTCAATGGACGTCGTGTTCTAGATTGGAATTTAGAATGGAATGTGCCAGGAGAAAGCCCCTCAAGTTTGACTCCCTACTTCTTGTTCGTATTTTTAAATTAATTTTTTTATTTTTTATTATAGCAAGTTTGATTACAATGTTTGGCTTGTTGTAGGTGTGGAAGATGTGGTTCTTTTACACATATACAGATGTCTGTTCTTCCTGGGATCCTTTTCCCATGTACGTTATGACAGAATGTTGAGTAGTCTTCTCTTGGTATTCCGTAGGTCTTTGGTGATTATATATGTCACCTCTGTTTGTATATGTCTGTTAACCCCGATATCGTAATGAAACCAATCCTCACACCTTTCCATTGGTGAACCATAAGTTTGTTGAATGAATCTATGATTGCACTTCTCAGTGGAAATGACTGCCCTGGTTTCTATTTTAGGTAACACCTATAAGTGATATGAAATGATATGTGTCTTTCACTTTCTGACTTACTCCAAGTCACGTGATTACCTCTAGACTCATCTACGGTGCTGCAAATGGCATTGTGTCCTTATTTTCCTTGGCTTCTATTCTGCCTTAGCGAGGTCCATTTTCAACAATGTGATTCCCTGAGGGTTGTGGATTAGCTGACCTGGGCAGCCTTACCCTGCCGGCCGGCCCTCCCCAGGTGTGCCTGGTTGAGGTCAATATAAACAGCGCTCCAGGCAGCAATAGCCCCTGAAGCTGTGCCTGACTCCATATTCTCTGCCCCGTCAGCAGTCTCGGGGCTGTGCTGGTGGGAGGGAGTGAGGTGCCACAGGTTTGTTGGTGGCCCGGTGTGAGTGGGGTTCTGCTGGCCTTTCTGCAGGAGTTGCCAGGCTGCCACCTGTAAAGAAGAGGATGTGTCACCCATACCTTCCACTGGAATTTCTCTCCGCACAGAGGTGAGGAAGGAAAAAAGCAGTGGGGGCCGGGACAAGAGGGGTATCTCAGGCAGGACAATGGAAAGCTTCCGGAAGAGCGCCCGGGGCCAGGATCACCCTGGCTGGCCTGCAGTCACAAAGTTGGCCTGCGTGCTGTCGCTGGTGTGGCTCCAAGGCCCTTCCTCTAGGCTTTCAAGCCTTTGTACATATTCAGGTGTTTTACCTGGGAAGGGTGGGAACAGTTCAGCAGCAGCTGGCCTGGGGCTCAGCTCACCTGTATTCAGAGATGCCTCGGCACGGTCCCCCAGCTTTGCAATGAGGACGCTCCTTGCATGGGGGGTGGTTTGCTGGC
Organism: Mesoplodon bidens; assembly: GCF_964165515.1. Classification (NCBI taxonomy): domain Eukaryota; kingdom Metazoa; phylum Chordata; class Mammalia; order Artiodactyla; family Ziphiidae; genus Mesoplodon; species Mesoplodon bidens. The sequence goes on along the minus strand of NW_027672360.1, from coordinate 52,702 downwards.
TGTATGGGAGATGATTCCCCACCTCTGACCAATTTCAGAATTGTTTACCGCTGGAGCAAGTGCCCTGATAGGGTTTTCCTCTGTAAAACTGGTGGGTTCAGGGTTTTATTTCGTTTATGGTTCAAGTTAGATTTTATTCCTCTTTTATGTATTTATAGATATAAGCATGGAAATAATTCATTCCTATAAATACATCTGTGTGAAGGGAAGAATTTTTTCTGTTTTATTTTTAAATTTTATATTTTAAAATTTTGAAATTTAATTTTATTTACTTTTTTATACAGCGGGTTATTATTAGTTATGTATTTTATGCATATACATGTATACAGGTCAATCGCAAACTCCCAACTCATCCCACCACCACCACCCCATGGCTTCCCACACTTGGTGTCCATACGTTTGTTCTCTACCTCTGTGTCTCTATTTCTTCCCTGCAAACCAGTTCATCTGTACCATTTTTTAGGTTCCACATATATGCATTAATATACAATATTTGTTTTCCTCTTTCTGACTTACTTCATTCTGTATGACAGTCTCTAGATCCATCGATGTCTCTACAAATGACCCAGTTTCATTCCTTTTTATGGCCGAGTAATATTCCATTTTATATATGTACCCCATCTTTATCCATTCATCTGTCTGTGGGCATTTCGGTTGCTTCCATTACCTGGCTATTGTAAATAGTGCTGCAATGAACCTTGTGGTGAATGTGCCTTTTTGATTTATGGTTGTCTCTGGGTATATGCCCAAAAGTGGGATTGCTGGGTCAGATGGTAATTCTATTTCTAGTTTTTTAAAGGAAACTCCATACTGTTCTCCATAGTGACTGTATCAATTTACATTCCCACCAATAGTGGAAGAGGGCTCCTTTCGTCCTCACCCTCCCCAGAATTTGTTGTTTGTAGATTTTCTGATGATGCCGATTCTAACAGGTGTGAGGTGATACCTCATGGTAGTTTTGATTTGCATTTCTCTAATAATTAGTGCTCTTGAGCAGCTTTTCATGTGCGTCTTGGCCATCTCTGTGTCTTCTTTGAAGAAACGTCTCTTTAGATCTTCTGCCCATTTTTGTATTGGGTTGTTTGTTTTCTTAATAAGCTGCATGAGCTGTTTATATATATTGGAGATTAAACCTTTGTCCATTGATTCGTTTGCAACTATTTTCGCCCCTTCTGAGGGATGCCTTTTTCCATTCCCGTGTTTTTAACCAAAAAAGAAAGAAAGAAAAAGAAGCAGAACACTAATGTGCATAAAATATGCCTTTTGAAACGGTCGTTTTGAAATATGGACGTCCTTTAAATTTTTTGGTCGATATGTGGCCCCAGGATTTGTTTTCAGGGCAGGTGTCATTTACAGGCCTGCAATGATTTTGAATATCAACTGACCATTAGCCCTGGGATTAAAGCTGCTGTTGTGTGAAACGGCCACTAGCTGGCAGCAGTTCTCCCTTAACACATCTGGTTACTAGGGCAACAGAGCCTCAATGGACGTCGTGTTCTAGATTGGAATTTAGAATGGAATGTGCCAGGAGAAAGCCCCTCAAGTTTGACTCCCTACTTCTTGTTCGTATTTTTAAATTAATTTTTTTATTTTTTATTATAGCAAGTTTGATTACAATGTTTGGCTTGTTGTAGGTGTGGAAGATGTGGTTCTTTTACACATATACAGATGTCTGTTCTTCCTGGGATCCTTTTCCCATGTACGTTATGACAGAATGTTGAGTAGTCTTCTCTTGGTATTCCGTAGGTCTTTGGTGATTATATATGTCACCTCTGTTTGTATATGTCTGTTAACCCCGATATCGTAATGAAACCAATCCTCACACCTTTCCATTGGTGAACCATAAGTTTGTTGAATGAATCTATGATTGCACTTCTCAGTGGAAATGACTGCCCTGGTTTCTATTTTAGGTAACACCGATAAGTGATATGAAATGATATGTGTCTTTCACTTTCTGACTTACTCCAAGTCACGTGATTACCTCTAGACTCATCTACGGTGCTGCAAATGGCATTGTGTCCTTATTTTCCTTGGCTTCTATTCTGCCTTAGCGAGGTCCATTTTCAACAATGTGATTCCCTGAGGGTTGTGGATTAGCTGACCTGGGAAGCCTTACCCTGCCGGCCGGCCCTCCCCAGGTCTGCCTGGTTGAGGTCAATATAAACAGCGCTCCAGGCAGCAATAGCCCCTGAAGCTGTGCCTGACTCCATATTCTCTGCCCCGTCAGCAGTCTCGGGGCTGTGCTGGTGGGAGGGAGTGAGGGGCCACAGCTTTGTTGGTGGCCCGGTGTGAGTGGGGTTCTGCTGGCCTTTGTGCAGGAGTTGCCAGGCTGCCACCTGTAAAGAAGAGGATGTGTCACCCATACCTTCCGCTGGAATTTCTCTCCGGACAGAGGTGAGGAAGGAAAAAAGCAGTGGGGGCCGGGACAAGAGGGGTATCTCAGGCAGGACAATGGAAAGCTTCCGGAAGAGCGCCCGGGGCCAGGATCACCCTGGCTGGCCTGCAGTCACCAAGTTGGCCTGCGTGCTGTCGCTGGTGTGGCTCCACGGCCCTTCCTCTAGGCTTTCAAGCCTTTGTACATATTCAGGTGTTTTACCTGGGAAGGGTGGGAACAGTTCAGCAGCAGCTGGCCTGGGGCTCAGCTCACCTGTATTCAGAGATGCCTCGGCACGGTCCCCCAGCTTTGCAATGAGGACGCTCCTTGCATGGGGGGTGGTTTGCTGGCTGTATGGGAGATGATTCCCCACCTCTGACCAATTTCAGAATTGTTTACCGCTGGAGCAAGTGCCCTGATAGGGTTTTCCTCTGTAAAACTGGTGGGTTCAGGGTTTTATTTCGTTTATGGTTCAAGTTAGATTTTATTCCTCTTTTATGTATTTATAGATATAAGCATGGAAATAATTCATTCCTATAAATACATCTGTGTGAAGGGAAGAATTTTTTCTGTTTTATTTTTAAATTTTATATTTTAAAATTTTGAAATTTAATTTTATTTACTTTTTTATACAGCGGGTTATTATTAGTTATGTATTTTATGCATATACATGTATACAGGTCAATCGCAAACTCCCAACTCATCCCACCACCACCACCCCATGGCTTCCCACACTTGGTGTCCATACGTTTGTTCTCTACCTCTGTGTCTCTATTTCTTCCCTGCAAACCAGTTCATCTGTACCATTTTTTAGGTTCCACATATATGCATTAATATACAATATTTGTTTTCCTCTTTCTGACTTACTTCATTCTGTATGACAGTCTCTAGATCCATCGATGTCTCTACAAATGACCCAGTTTCATTCCTTTTTATGGCCGAGTAATATTCCATTTTATATATGTACCCCATCTTTATCCATTCATCTGTCTGTGGGCATTTCGGTTGCTTCCATTACCTGGCTATTGTAAATAGTGCTGCAATGAACCTTGTGGTGAATGTGCCTTTTTGATTTATGGTTGTCTCTGGGTATATGCCCAAAAGTGGGATTGCTGGGTCAGATGGTAATTCTATTTCTAGTTTTTTAAAGGAAACTCCATACTGTTCTCCATAGTGACTGTATCAATTTACATTCCCACCAATAGTGGAAGAGGGCTCCTTTTGTCCTCACCCTCCCCAGAATTTGTTGTTTGTAGATTTTCTGATGATGCCGATTCTAACAGGTGTGAGGTGATACCTCATGGTAGTTTTGATTTGCATTTCTCTAATAATTAGTGCTCTTGAGCAGCTTTTCATGTGCGTCTTGGCCATCTCTGTGTCTTCTTTGAAGAAACGTCTCTTTAGATCTTCTGCCCATTTTTGTATTGGGTTGTTTGTTTTCTTAATAAGCTGCATGAGCTGTTTATATATATTGGAGATTAAACCTTTGTCCATTGATTCGTTTGCAACTATTTTCGCCCCTTCTGAGGGATGCCTTTTTCCATTCCCGTGTTTTTAACCAAAAAAGAAAGAAAGAAAAAGAAGCAGAACACTAATGTGCATAAAATATGCCTTTTGAAACGGTCGTTTTGAAATATGGACGTCCTTTAAATTTTTTGGTCGATATGTGGCCCCAGGATTTGTTTTCAGGGCAGGTGTCATTTACAGGCCTGCAATGATTTTGAATATCAACTGACCATTAGCCCTGGGATTAAAGCTGCTGTTGTGTGAAACGGCCACTAGCTGGCAGCAGTTCTCCCTTAACACATCTGGTTACTAGGGCAACAGAGCCTCAATGGACGTCGTGTTCTAGATTGGAATTTAGAATGGAATGTGCCAGGAGAAAGCCCCTCAAGTTTGACTCCCTACTTCTTGTTCGTATTTTTAATTTAATTTTTTTATTTTTTATTATAGCAAGTTTGATTACAATGTTTGGCTTGTTGTAGGTGTGGAAGATGTGGTTCTTTTACACATATACAGATGTCTGTTCTTCCTGGGATCCTTTTCCCATGTACGTTATGACAGAATGTTGAGTAGTCTTCTCTTGGTATTCCGTAGGTCTTAGGTGATTATATATGTCACCTCTGTTTGTATATGTCTGTTAACCCCGATATCATAATGAAACCAATCCTCACACCTTTCCATTGGTGAACCATAAGTTTGTTGAATGAATCTATGATTGCACTTCTCAGTGGAAATGACTGCCCTGGTTTCTATTTTAGGTAACACCGATAAGTGATATGAAATGATATGTGTCTTTCACTTTCTGACTTACTCCAAGTCACGTGATTACCTCTAGACTCATCTACGGTGCTGCAAATGGCATTGTGTCCTTATTTTCCTTGGCTTCTATTCTGCCTTAGCGAGGTCCATTTTCAACAATGTGATTCCCTGAGGGTTGTGGATTAGCTGACCTGGGCAGCCTTACCCTGCCGGCCGGCCCTCCCCAGGTGTGCCTGGTTGAGGTCAATATAAACAGCGCTCCAGGCAGCAATAGCCCCTGAAGCTGTGCCTGACTCCATATTCTCTGCCCCGTCAGCAGTCTCGGGGCTGTGCTGGTGGGAGGGAGTGAGGTGCCACAGGTTTGTTGGTGGCCCGGTGTGAGTGGGGTTCTGCTGGCCTTTCTGCAGGAGTTGCCAGGCTGCCACCTGTAAAGAAGAGGATGTGTCACCCATACCTTCCACTGGAATTTCTCTCCGCACAGAGGTGAGGAAGGAAAAAAGCAGTGGGGGCCGGGACAAGAGGGGTATCTCAGGCAGGACAATGGAAAGCTTCCGGAAGAGCGCCCGGGGCCAGGATCACCCTGGCTGGCCTGCAGTCACAAAGTTGGCCTGCGTGCTGTCGCTGGTGTGGCTCCAAGGCCCTTCCTCTAGGCTTTCAAGCCTTTGTACATATTCAGGTGTTTTACCTGGGAAGGGTGGGAACAGTTCAGCAGCAGCTGGCCTGGGGCTCAGCTCACCTTTCTTCAGAGATGCCTCGGCACGGTCCCCCAGCTTTGCAATGAGGACGCTCCTTGCATGGGGGGTGGGTTGCTGGCTGTATGGGAGATGATTCCCCACCTCTGACCAATTTCAGAATTGTTTACCGCTGGAGCAAGTGCCCTGATAGGGTTTTCCTCTGTAAAACTGGTGGGTTCAGGGTTTTATTTCGTTTATGGTTCAAGTTAGATTTTATTCCTCTTTTATGTATTTATAGATATAAGCATGGAAATAATTCATTCCTATAAATACATCTGTGTGAAGGGAAGAATTTTTTCTGTTTTATTTTTAAATTTTATATTTTAAAATTTTGAAATTTAATTTTATTTACTTTTTTATACAGCGGGTTATTATTAGTTATGTATTTTATGCATATACATGTATACAGGTCAATCGCAAACTCCCAACTCATCCCACCACCACCACCCCATGGCTTCCCACACTTGGTGTCCATACGTTTGTTCTCTACCTCTGTGTCTCTATTTCTTCCCTGCAAACCAGTTCATCTGTACCATTTTTTAGGTTCCACATATATGCATTAATATACAATATTTGTTTTCCTCTTTCTGACTTACTTCATTCTGTATGACAGTCTCTAGATCCATCGATGTCTCTACAAATGACCCAGTTTCATTCCTTTTTATGGCCGAGTAATATTCCATTTTATATATGTACCCCATCTTTATCCATTCATCTGTCTGTGGGCATTTCGGTTGCTTCCATTACCTGGCTATTGTAAATAGTGCTGCAATGAACCTTGTGGTGAATGTGCCTTTTTGATTTATGGTTGTCTCTGGGTATATGCCCAAAAGTGGGATTGCTGGGTCAGATGGTAATTCTATTTCTAGTTTTTTAAAGGAAACTCCATACTGTTCTCCATAGTGACTGTATCAATTTACATTCCCACCAATAGTGGAAGAGGGCTCCTTTTGTCCTCACCCTCCCCAGAATTTGTTGTTTGTAGATTTTCTGATGATGCCGATTCTAACAGGTGTGAGGTGATACCTCATGGTAGTTTTGATTTGCATTTCTCTAATAATTAGTGCTCTTGAGCAGCTTTTCATGTGCGTCTTGGCCATCTCTGTGTCTTCTTTGAAGAAACGTCTCTTTAGATCTTCTGCCCATTTTTGTATTGGGTTGTTTGTTTTCTTAATAAGCTGCATGAGCTGTTTATATATATTGGAGATTAAACCTTTGTCCATTGATTCGTTTGCAACTATTTTCGCCCCTTCTGAGGGATGCCTTTTTCCATTCCCGTGTTTTTAACCAAAAAAGAAAGAAAGAAAAAGAAGCAGAACACTAATGTGCATAAAATATGCCTTTTGAAACGGTCGTTTTGAAATATGGACGTCCTTTAAATTTTTTGGTCGATATGTGGCCCCAGGATTTGTTTTCAGGGCAGGTGTCATTTACAGGCCTGCAATGATTTTGAATATCAACTGACCATTAGCCCTGGGATTAAAGCTGCTGTTGTGTGAAACGGCCACTAGCTGGCAGCAGTTCTCCCTTAACACATCTGGTTACTAGGGCAACAGAGCCTCAATGGACGTCGTGTTCTAGATTGGAATTTAGAATGGAATGTGCCAGGAGAAAGCCCCTCAAGTTTGACTCCCTACTTCTTGTTCGTATTTTTAAATTAATTTTTTTATTTTTTATTATAGCAAGTTTGATTACAATGTTTGGCTTGTTGTAGGTGTGGAAGATGTGGTTCTTTTACACATATACAGATGTCTGTTCTTCCTGGGATCCTTTTCCCATGTACGTTATGACAGAATGTTGAGTAGTCTTCTCTTGGTATTCCGTAGGTCTTTGGTGATTATATATGTCACCTCTGTTTGTATATGTCTGTTAACCCCGATATCGTAATGAAACCAATCCTCACACCTTTCCATTGGTGAACCATAAGTTTGTTGAATGAATCTATGATTGCACTTCTCAGTGGAAATGACTGCCCTGGTTTCTATTTTAGGTAACACCGATAAGTGATATGAAATGATATGTGTCTTTCACTTTCTGACTTACTCCAAGTCACGTGATTACCTCTAGACTCATCTACGGTGCTGCAAATGGCATTGTGTCCTTATTTTCCTTGGCTTCTATTCTGCCTTAGCGAGGTCCATTTTCAACAATGTGATTCCCTGAGGGTTGTGGATTAGCTGACCTGGGAAGCCTTACCCTGCCGGCCGGCCCTCCCCAGGTCTGCCTGGTTGAGGTCAATATAAACAGCGCTCCAGGCAGCAATAGCCCCTGAAGCTGTGCCTGACTCCATATTCTCTGCCCCGTCAGCAGTCTCGGGGCTGTGCTGGTGGGAGGGAGTGAGGGGCCACAGCTTTGTTGGTGGCCCGGTGTGAGTGGGGTTCTGCTGGCCTTTGTGCAGGAGTTGCCAGGCTGCCACCTGTAAAGAAGAGGATGTGTCACCCATACCTTCCACTGGAATTTCTCTCCGCACAGAGGTGAGGAAGGAAAAAAGCAGTGGGGGCCGGGACAAGAGGGGTATCTCAGGCAGGACAATGGAAAGCTTCAGGAAGAGCGCCCGGGGCCAGGATCACCCTGGCTGGCCTGCAGTCACCAAGTTGGCCTGCGTGCTGTCGCTGGTGTAGCTCCAAGGCCCTTCCTCTAGGCTTTCAAGCCTTTGTACATATTCAGGTGTTTTACCTGGGAAGGGTGGGAACAGTTCAGCAGCAGCTGGCCTGGGGCTCAGCTCACCTGTATTCAGAGATGCCTCGGCACGGTCCCCCAGCTTTGCAATGAGGACGCTCCTTGCATGGGGGGTGGGTTGCTGGCTGTATGGGAGATGATTCCCCACCTCTGACCAATTTCAGAATTGTTTACCGCTGGAGCAAGTGCCCTGATAGGGTTTTCCTCTGTAAAACTGGTGGGTTCAGGGTTTTATTTCGTTTATGGTTCAAGTTATATTTTATTCCTCTTTTATGTATTTATAGATATAAGCATGGAAATAATTCATTCCTATAAATACATCTGTGTGAAGGGAAGAATTTTTTCTGTTTTATTTTTAAATTTTATATTTTAAAATTTTGAAATTTAATTTTATTTACTTTTTTATACAGCGGGTTATTATTAGTTATGTATTTTATGCATATACATGTATACAGGTCAATCGCAAACTCCCAACTCATCCCACCACCACCACCCCATGGCTTCCCACACTTGGTGTCCATACGTTTGTTCTCTACCTCTGTGTCTCTATTTCTTCCCTGCAAACCAGTTCATCTGTACCATTTTTTAGGTTCCACATATATGCATTAATATACAATATTTGTTTTCCTCTTTCTGACTTACTTCATTCTGTATGACAGTCTCTAGATCCATCGATGTCTCTACAAATGACCCAGTTTCATTCCTTTTTATGGCCGAGTAATATTCCATTTTATATATGTACCCCATCTTTATCCATTCATCTGTCTGTGGGCATTTCGGTTGCTTCCATTACCTGGCTATTGTAAATAGTGCTGCAATGAACCTTGTGGTGAATGTGCCTTTTTGATTTATGGTTGTCTCTGGGTATATGCCCAAAAGTGGGATTGCTGGGTCAGATGGTAATTCTATTTCTAGTTTTTTAAAGGAAACTCCATACTGTTCTCCATAGTGACTGTATCAATTTACATTCCCACCAATAGTGGAAGAGGGCTCCTTTTGTCCTCACCCTCCCCAGAATTTGTTGTTTGTAGATTTTCTGATGATGCCGATTCTAACAGGTGTGAGGTGATACCTCATGGTAGTTTTGATTTGCATTTCTCTAATAATTAGTGCTCTTGAGCAGCTTTTCATGTGCGTCTTGGCCATCTCTGTGTCTTCTTTGAAGAAACGTCTCTTTAGATCTTCTGCCCATTTTTGTATTGGGTTGTTTGTTTTCTTAATAAGCTGCATGAGCTGTTTATATATATTGGAGATTAAACCTTTGTCCATTGATTCGTTTGCAACTATTTTCGCCCCTTCTGAGGGATGCCTTTTTCCATTCCCGTGTTTTTAACCAAAAAAGAAAGAAAGAAAAAGAAGCAGAACACTAATGTGCATAAAATATGCCTTTTGAAACGGTCGTTTTGAAATATGGACGTCCTTTAAATTTTTTGGTCGATATGTGGCCCCAGGATTTGTTTTCAGGGCAGGTGTCATTTACAGGCCTGCAATGATTTTGAATATCAACTGACCATTAGCCCTGGGATTAAAGCTGCTGTTGTGTGAAACGGCCACTAGCTGGCAGCAGTTCTCCCTTAACACATCTGGTTACTAGGGCAACAGAGCCTCAATGGACGTCGTGTTCTAGATTGGAATTTAGAATGGAATGTGCCAGGAGAAAGCCCCTCAAGTTTGACTCCCTACTTCTTGTTCGTATTTTTAAATTAATTTTTTTATTTTTTATTATAGCAAGTTTGATTACAATGTTTGGCTTGTTGTAGGTGTGGAAGATGTGGTTCTTTTACACATATACAGATGTCTGTTCTTCCTGGGATCCTTTTCCCATGTACGTTATGACAGAATGTTGAGTAGTCTTCTCTTGGTATTCCGTAGGTCTTTGGTGATTATATATGTCACCTCTGTTTGTATATGTCTGTTAACCCCGATATCGTAATGAAACCAATCCTCACACCTTTCCATTGGTGAACCATAAGTTTGTTGAATGAATCTATGATTGCACTTCTCAGTGGAAATGACTGCCCTGGTTTCTATTTTAGGTAACACCGATAAGTGATATGAAATGATATGTGTCTTTCACTTTCTGACTTACTCCAAGTCACGTGATTACCTCTAGACTCATCTACGGTGCTGCAAATGGCATTGTGTCCTTATTTTCCTTGGCTTCTATTCTGCCTTAGCGAGGTCCATTTTCAACAATGTGATTCCCTGAGGGTTGTGGATTAGCTGACCTGGGAAGCCTTACCCTGCCGGCCGGCCCTCCCCAGGTCTGCCTGGTTGAGGTCAATATAAACAGCGCTCCAGGCAGCAATAGACCCTGAAGCTGTGCCTGACTCCATATTCTCTGCCCCGTCAGCAGTCTCGGGGCTGTGCTGGTGGGAGGGAGTGAGGGGCCACAGCTTTGTTGGTGGCCCGGTGTGAGTGGGGTTCTGCTGGCCTTTGTGCAGGAGTTGCCAGGCTGCCACCTGTAAAGAAGAGGATGTGTCACCCATACCTTCCGCTGGAATTTCTCTCCGGACAGAGGTGAGGAAGGAAAAAAGCAGTGGGGGCCGGGACAAGAGGGGTATCTCAGGCAGGACAATGGAAAGCTTCCGGAAGAGCGCCCGGGGCCAGGATCACCCTGGCTGGCCTGCAGTCACCAAGTTGGCCTGCGTGCTGTCGCTGGTGTGGCTCCACGGCCCTTCCTCTAGGCTTTCAAGCCTTTGTACATATTCAGGTGTTTTACCTGGGAAGGGTGGGAACAGTTCAGCAGCAGCTGGCCTGGGGCTCAGCTCACCTGTATTCAGAGATGCCTCGGCACGGTCCCCCAGCTTTGCAATGAGGACGCTCCTTGCATGGGGGGTGGTTTGCTGGCTGTATGGGAGATGATTCCCCACCTCTGACCAATTTCAGAATTGTTTACCGCTGGAGCAAGTGCCCTGATAGGGTTTTCCTCTGTAAAACTGGTGGGTTCAGGGTTTTTTTTCGTTTATGGTTCAAGTTAGATTTTATTCCTCTTTTATGTATTTATAGATATAAGCATGGAAATAATTCATTCCTATAAATACATCTGTGTGAAGGGAAGAACTTTTTTCTGTTTTATTTTTAATTTTATATTTTAAAATTTTGAAATTTAATTTTATTTACTTTTTAATACAGCGGGTTATTATTAGTTATGTATTTTATGCATATACATGTATACAGGTCAATCGCAAACTCCCAACTCATCCCACCACCACCACCCCAGGGCTTCCCACACTTGGTGTCCATACGTTTGTTCTCTACCTCTGTGTCTCTATTTCTTCCCTGCAAACCAGTTCATCTGTACCATTTTTTAGGTTCCACATATATGCATTAATATACAATATTTGTTTTCCTCTTTCTGACTTACTTCATTCTGTATGACAGTCTCTAGATCCATCGATGTCTCTACAAATGACCCAGTTTCATTCCTTTTTATGGCCGAGTAATATTCCATTTTATATATGTACCCCATCTTTATCCATTCATCTGTCTGTGGGCATTTAGGTTGCTTCCATTACCTGGCTATTGTAAATAGTGCTGCAATGAACCTTGTGGTGAATGTGCCTTTTTGATTTATGGTTGTCTCTGGGTATATGCCCAAAAGTGGGATTGCTGGGTCAGATGGTAATTCTATTTCTAGTTTTTTAAAGGAAACTCCATACTGTTCTCCATAGTGACTGTATCAATTTACATTCCCACCAATAGTGGAAGAGGGCTCCTTTTGTCCACACCCTCCCCAGAATTTGTTGTTTGTAGATTTTCTGATGATGCCGATTCTAACAGGTGTGAGGTGATACCTCATGGTAGTTTTGATTTGCATTTCTCTAATAATTAGTGCTCTTGAGCAGCTTTTCATGTGCGTCTTGGCCATCTCTGTGTCTTCTTTGAAGAAACGTCTCTTTAGATCTTCTGCCCATTTTTGTATTGGGTTGTTTGTTTTCTTAATAAGCTGCATGAGCTGTTTATATATATTGGAGATTAAACCTTTGTCCATTGATTCCTTTGCAACTATTTTCGCCCCTTCTGAGGGATGCCTTTTTCCATTCCCGTGTTTTTAACCAAAAAAGAAAGAAAGAAAAAGAAGCAGAACACTAATGTGCATAAAATATGCCTTTTGAAACGGTCGTTTTGAAATATGGACGTCCTTTAAATTTTTTGGTCGATATGTGGCCCCAGGATTTGTTTTCAGGGCAGGTGTCATTTACAGGCCTGCAATGATTTTGAATATCAACTGACCATTAGCCCTGGGATTAAAGCTGCTGTTGTGTGAAACGGCCACTAGCTGGCAGCAGTTCTCCCTTAACACATCTGGTTACTAGGGCAACAGAGCCTCAATGGATGTCGTGTTCTAGATTGGAATTTAGAATGGAATGTGCCAGGAGAAAGCCCCTCAAGTTTGACTCCCTACTTCTTGTTCGTATTTTTAAATTAATTTTTTTATTTTTTATTATAGCAAGTTTGATTACAATGTTTGGCTTGTTGTAGGTGTGGAAGATGTGGTTCTTTTACACATATACAGATGTCTGTTCTTCCTGGGATCCTTTTCCCATGTACGTTATGACAGAATGTTGAGTAGTCTTCTCTTGGTATTCCGTAGGTCTTTGGTGATTATATATGTCACCTCTGTTTGTATATGTCTGTTAACCCCGATATCGTAATGAAACCAATCCTCACACCTTTCCATTGGTGAACCATAAGTTTGTTGAATGAATCTATGATTGCACTTCTCAGTGGAAATGACTGCCCTGGTTTCTATTTTAGGTAACACCGATAAGTGATATGAAATGATATGTGTCTTTCACTTTCTGACTTACTCCAAGTCACGTGATTACCTCTAGACTCATCTACGGTGCTGCAAATGGCATTGTGTCCTTATTTTCCTTGGCTTCTATTCTGCCTTAGCGAGGTCCATTTTCAACAATGTGATTCCCTGAGGGTTGTGGATTAGCTGACCTGGGAAGCCTTACCCTGCCGGCCGGCCCTCCCCAGGTCTGCCTGGTTGAGGTCAATATAAACAGCGCTCCAGGCAGCAATAGCCCCTGAAGCTGTGCCTGACTCCATATTCTCTGCCCCGTCAGCAGTCTCGGGACTGTGCTGGTGGGAGGGAGTGAGGGGCCACAGCTCTGTTGGTGGCCCGGTGTGAGTGGGGTTCTGCTGGCCTTTCTGCAGGAGTTGCCAGGCTGCCACCTGTAAAGAAGAGGATGTGTCACCCATACCTTCCGCTGGAATTTCTCTCCGGACAGAGGTGAGGAAGGAAAAAAGCAGTGGGGGCCGGGACAAGAGGGGTATCTCAGGCAGGACAATGGAAAGCTTCCGGAAGAGCGCCCGGGGCCAGGATCACCCTGGCTGGCCTGCAGTCACCAAGTTGGCCTGCGTGCTGTCGCTGGTGTGGCTCCACGGCCCTTCCTCTAGGCTTTCAAGCCTTTGTACATATTCAGGTGTTTTACCTGGGAAGGGTGGGAACAGTTCAGCAGCAGCTGGCCTGGGGCTCAGCTCACCTGTATTCAGAGATGCCTCGGCACGGTCCCCCAGCTTTGCAATGAGGACGCTCCTTGCATGGGGGGTGGTTTGCTGGCTGTATGGGAGATGATTCCCCACCTCTGACCAATTTCAGAATTGTTTACCGCTGGAGCAAGTGCCCTGATAGGGTTTTCCTCTGTAAAACTGGTGGGTTCAGGGTTTTTTTTCGTTTATGGTTCAAGTTAGATTTTATTCCTCTTTTATGTATTTATAGATATAAGCATGGAAATAATTCATTCCTATAAATACATCTGTGTGAAGGGAAGAACTTTTTTCTGTTTTATTTTTAAATTTTATATTTTAAAATTTTGAAATTTAATTTTATTTAATTTTTAATACAGCGGGTTATTATTAGTTATGTATTTTATGCATATACATGTATACAGGTCAATCGCAAACTCCCAACTCATCCCACCACCACCACCCCAGGGCTTCCCACACTTGGTGTCCATACGTTTGTTCTCTACCTCTGTGTCTCTATTTCTTCCCTGCAAACCAGTTCATCTGTACCATTTTTTAGGTTCCACATATATGCATTAATATACAATATTTGTTTTCCTCTTTCTGACTTACTTCATTCTGTATGACAGTCTCTAGATCCATCGATGTCTCTACAAATGACCCAGTTTCATTCCTTTTTATGGCCGAGTAATATTCCATTTTATATATGTACCCCATCTTTATCCATTCATCTGTCTGTGGGCATTTAGGTTGCTTCCATTACCTGGCTATTGTAAATAGTGCTGCAATGAACCTTGTGGTGAATGTGCCTTTTTGATTTATGGTTGTCTCTGGGTATATGCCCAAAAGTGGGATTGCTGGGTCAGATGGTAATTCTATTTCTAGTTTTTTAAAGGAAACTCCATACTGTTCTCCATAGTGACTGTATCAATTTACATTCCCACCAATAGTGGAAGAGGGCTCCTTTTGTCCACACCCTCCCCAGAATTTGTTGTTTGTAGATTTTCTGATGATGCCGATTCTAACAGGTGTGAGGTGATACCTCATGGTAGTTTTGATTTGCATTTCTCTAATAATTAGTGCTCTTGAGCAGCTTTTCATGTGCGTCTTGGCCATCTCTGTGTCTTCTTTGAAGAAACGTCTCTTTAGATCTTCTGCCCATTTTTGTATTGGGTTGTTTGTTTTCTTAATAAGCTGCATGAGCTGTTTATATATATTGGAGATTAAACCTTTGTCCATTGATTCGTTTGCAACTATTTTCGCCCCTTCTGAGGGATGCCTTTTTCCATTCCCGTGTTTTTAACCAAAAAAGAAAGAAAGAAAAAGAAGCAGAACACTAATGTGCATAAAATATGCCTTTTGAAACGGTCGTTTTGAAATATGGACGTCCTTTAAATTTGTTGGTCGATATGTGGCCCCAGGATTTGTTTTCAGGGCAGGTGTCATTTACAGGCCTGCAATGATTTTGAATATCAACTGACCATTAGCCCTGGGATTAAAGCTGCTGTTGTGTGAAACGGCCACTAGCTGGCAGCAGTTCTCCCTTAACACATCTGGTTACTAGGGCAACAGAGCCTCAATGGAAGTCGTGTTCTAGATTGGAATTTAGAATGGAATGTGCCAGGAGAAAGCCCCTCAAGTTTGACTCCCTACTTCTTGTTCGTATTTTTAAATTATTTTTTTTATTTTTTATTATAGCAAGTTTGATTACAATGTTTGGCTTGTTGTAGGTGTGGAAGATGTGGTTCTTTTACACATATACAGATGTCTGTTCTTCCTGGGATCCTTTTCCCATGTACGTTATGACAGAATGTTGAGTAGTCTTCTCTTGGTATTCCGTAGGTCTTTGGTGATTATATATGTCACCTCTGTTTGTATATGTCTGTTAACTCCGATATCGTAATGAAACCAATCCTCACACCTTTCCATTGGTGAACCATAAGTTTGTTGAATGAATCTATGATTGCACTTCTCAGTGGAAATGACTGCCCTGGTTCCTATTTTAGGTAACACCTATAAGTGATATGAAATGATATGTGTCTCAGTTTCTGACTTACTCCAAGTCACGTGATTACCTCTAGACTCATCTACGGTGCTGCAAATGGCATTGTGTCCTTATTTTCCTTGGCTTCTATTCTGCCTTAGCGAGGTCCATTTTCAACAATGTGTTTCCCTGAGGGTTGTGGATTAGCTGACCTGGGCAGCCTTACCCTGCCGGCCGGCCCTCCCCAGGTCTGCCTGGTTGAGGTCAATATAAACAGCGCTCCAGGCAGCAATAGCCCCTGAAGCTGTGCCTGACTCCATATTCTCTGCCCCGTCAGCAGTCTCGGGGCTGTGCTGGTGGGAGGGAGTGAGGGGCCACAGCTTTGTTGGTGGCCCGGTGTGAGTGGGGTTCTGCTGGCCTTTCTGCAGGAGTTGCCAGGCTGCCACCTGTAAAGAAGAGGATGTGTCACCCATACCTTCCGCTGGAATTTCTCTCCGCACAGAGGTGAGGAAGGAAAAAAGCAGTGGGGGCCGGGACAAGAGGGGTATCTCAGGCAGGACAATGGAAAGCTTCCGGAAGAGCGCCCGGGGCCAGGATCACCCTGGCTGGCCTGCAGTCACCAAGTTGGCCTGCGTGCTGTCGCTGGTGTGGCTCCACGGCCCTTCCTCTAGGCTTTCAAGCCTTTGTACATATTCAGGTGTTTTACCTGGGAAGGGTGGGAACAGTTCAGCAGCAGCTGGCCTGCGGCTCAGCTCACCTGTATTCAGAGATGCCTCGGCACGGTCCCCCAGCTTTGCAATGAGGACGCTCCTTGCATGGGGGGTGGGTTGCTGGCTGTATGGGAGATGATTCCCCACCTCTGACCAATTTCAGAATTGTTTACCGCTGGAGCAAGTGCCCTGATAGGGTTTTCCTCTGTAAAACTGGTGGGTTCAGGGTTTTTTTTCGTTTATGGTTCAAGTTAGATTTTATTCCTCTTTTATGTATTTATAGATATAAGCATGGAAATAATTCATTCCTATAAATACATCTGTGTGAAGGGAAGAACTTTTTTCTGTTTTATTTTTAAATTTTATATTTTAAAATTTTGAAATTTAATTTTATTTACTTTTTAATACAGCGTGTTATTATTAGTTATGTATTTTATGCATATACATGTATACAGGTCAATCGCAAACTCCCAACTCATCCCACCACCACCACCCCAGGGCTTCCCACACTTGGTGTCCATACGTTTGTTCTCTACCTCTGTGTCTCTATTTCTTCCCTGCAAACCAGTTCATCTGTACCATTTTTTAGGTTCCACATATATGCATTAATATACAATATTTGTTTTCCTCTTTCTGACTTACTTCATTCTGTATGACAGTCTCTAGATCCATCGATGTCTCTACAAATGACCCAGTTTCATTCCTTTTTATGGCCGAGTAATATTCCATTTTATATATGTACCCCATCTTTATCCATTCATCTGTCTGTGGGCATTTAGGTTGCTTCCATTACCTGGCTATTGTAAATAGTGCTGCAATGAACCTTGTGGTGAATGTGCCTTTTTGATTTATGGTTGTCTCTGGGTATATGCCCAAAAGTGGGATTGCTGGGTCAGATGGTAATTCTATTTCTAGTTTTTTAAAGGAAACTCCATACTGTTCTCCATAGTGACTGTATCAATTTACATTCCCACCAATAGTGGAAGAGGTCTCCTTTTGTCCACACCCTCCCCAGAATTTGTTGTTTGTAGATTTTCTGATGATGCCGATTCTAACAGGTGTGAGGTGATACCTCATGGTAGTTTTGATTTGCATTTCTCTAATAATTAGTGCTCTTGAGCAGCTTTTCATGTGCGTCTTGGCCATCTCTGTGTCTTCTTTGAAGAAACGTCTCTTTAGATCTTCTGCCCATTTTTGTATTGGGTTGTTTGTTTTCTTAATAAGCTGCATGAGCTGTTTATATATATTGGAGATTAAACCTTTGTCCATTGATTCGTTTGCAACTATTTTCGCCCCTTCTGAGGGATGCCTTTTTCCATTCCCGTGTTTTTAACCAAAAAAGAAAGAAAGAAAAAGAAGCAGAACACTAATGTGCATAAAATATGCCTTTTGAAACGGTCGTTTTGAAATATGGACGTCCTTTAAATTTTTTGGTCGATATGTGGCCCCAGGATTTGTTTTCAGGGCAGGTGTCATTTACAGGCCTGCAATGATTTTGAATATCAACTGACCATTAGCCCTGGGATTAAAGCTGCTGTTGTGTGAAACGGCCACTAGCTGGCAGCAGTTCTCCCTTAACACATCTGGTTACTAGGGCAACAGAGCCTCAATGGACGTCGTGTTCTAGATTGGAATTTAGAATGGAATGTGCCAGGAGAAAGCCCCTCAAGTTTGACTCCCTACTTCTTGTTCGTATTTTTAAATTAATTTTTTTATTTTTTATTATAGCAAGTTTGATTACAATGTTTGGCTTGTTGTAGGTGTGGAAGATGTGGTTCTTTTACACATATACAGATGTCTGTTCTTCCTGGGATCCTTTTCCCATGTACGTTATGACAGAATGTTGAGTAGTCTTCTCTTGGTATTCCGTAGGTCTTTGGTGATTATATATGTCACCTCTGTTTGTATATGTCTGTTAACCCCGATATCGTAATGAAACCAATCCTCACACCTTTCCATTGGTGAACCATAAGTTTGTTGAATGAATCTATGATTGCACTTCTCAGTGGAAATGACTGCCCTGGTTTCTATTTTAGTTAACACCTATAAGTGATATGAAATGATATGTGTCTTTCACTTTCTGACTTACTCCAAGTCACGTGATTACCTCTAGACTCATCTACGGTGCTGCAAATGGCATTGTGTCCTTATTTTCCTTGGCTTCTATTCTGCCTTAGCGAGGTCCATTTTCAACAATGTGATTCCCTGAGGGTTGTGGATTAGCTGACCTGGGCAGGCTTACCCTGCCGGCCGGCCCTCCCCAGGTCTGCCTGGTTGAGGTCAATATAAACAGCGCTCCAGGCAGCAATAGCCCCTGAAGCTGTGCCTGACTCCATATTCTCTGCCCCGTCAGCAGTCTCGGGGCTGTGCTGGTGGGAGGGAGTGAGGGGCCACAGCTTTGTTGGTGGCCCGGTGTGAGTGGGGTTCTGCTGGCCTTTCTGCAGGAGTTGCCAGGCTGCCACCTGTAAAGAAGAGGATGTGTCACCCATACCTTCCGCTGGAATTTCTCTCCGCACAGAGGTGAGGAAGGAAAAAAGCAGTGGGGGCCGGGACAAGAGGGGTATCTCAGGCAGGACAATGGAAAGCTTCCGGAAGAGCGCCCGGGGCCAGGATCACCCTGGCTGGCCTGCAGTCACCAAGTTGGCCTGCGTGCTGTCGCTGGTGTGGCTCCACGGCCCTTCCTCTAGGCTTTCAAGCCTTTGTACATATTCAGGTGTTTTACCTGGGAAGGGTGGGAACAGTTCAGCAGCAGCTGGCCTGGGGCTCAGCTCACCTGTATTCAGAGATGCCTCGGCACGGTCCCCCAGCTTTGCAATGAGGACGCTCCTTGCATGGGGGGTGGGTTGCTGGCTGTATGGGAGATGATTCCCCACCTCTGACCAATTTCAGAATTGTTTACCGCTGGAGCAAGTGCCCTGATAGGGTTTTCCTCTGTAAAACTGGTGGGTTCAGGGTTTTTTTTCGTTTATGGTTCAAGTTAGATTTTATTCCTCTTTTATGTATTTATAGATATAAGCATGGAAATAATTCATTCCTATAAATACATCTGTGTGAAGGGAAGAACTTTTTTCTGTTTTATTTTTAAATTTTATATTTTAAAATTTTGAAATTTAATTTTATTTACTTTTTAATACAGCGTGTTATTATTAGTTATGTATTTTATGCATATACATGTATACAGGTCAATCGCAAACTCCCAACTCATCCCACCACCACCACCCCAGGGCTTCCCACACTTGGTGTCCATACGTTTGTTCTCTACCTCTGTGTCTCTATTTCTTCCCTGCAAACCAGTTCATCTGTACCATTTTTTAGGTTCCACATATATGCATTAATATACAATATTTGTTTTCCTCTTTCTGACTTACTTCATTCTGTATGACAGTCTCTAGATCCATCGATGTCTCTACAAATGACCCAGTTTCATTCCTTTTTATGGCCGAGTAATATTCCATTTTATATATGTACCCCATCTTTATCCATTCATCTGTCTGTGGGCATTTAGGTTGCTTCCATTACCTGGCTATTGTAAATAGTGCTGCAATGAACCTTGTGGTGAATGTGCCTTTTTGATTTATGGTTGTCTCTGGGTATATGCCCAAAAGTGGGATTGCTGGGTCAGATGGTAATTCTATTTCTAGTTTTTTAAAGGAAACTCCATACTGTTCTCCATAGTGACTGTATCAATTTACATTCCCACCAATAGTGGAAGAGGGCTCCTTTTGTCCACACCCTCCCCAGAATTTGTTGTTTGTAGATTTTCTGATGATGCCGATTCTAACAGGTGTGAGGTGATACCTCATGGTAGTTTTGATTTGCATTTCTCTAATAATTAGTGCTCTTGAGCAGCTTTTCATGTGCGTCTTGGCCATCTCTGTGTCTTCTTTGAAGAAACGTCTCTTTAGATCTTCTGCCCATTTTTGTATTGGGTTGTTTGTTTTCTTAATAAGCTGCATGAGCTGTTTATATATATTGGAGATTAAACCTTTGTCCATTGATTCCTTTGCAACTATTTTCGCCCCTTCTGAGGGATGCCTTTTTCCATTCCCGTGTTTTTAACCAAAAAAGAAAGAAAGAAAAAGAAGCAGAACACTAATGTGCATAAAATATGCCTTTTGAAACGGTCGTTTTGAAATATGGACGTCCTTTAAATTTTTTGGTCGATATGTGGCCCCAGGATTTGTTTTCAGGGCAGGTGTCATTTACAGGCCTGCAATGATTTTGAATATCAACTGACCATTAGCCCTGGGATTAAAGCTGCTGTTGTGTGAAACGGCCACTAGCTGGCAGCAGTTCTCCCTTAACACATCTGGTTACTAGGGCAACAGAGCCTCAATGGATGTCGTGTTCTAGATTGGAATTTAGAATGGAATGTGCCAGGAGAAAGCCCCTCAAGTTTGACTCCCTACTTCTTGTTCGTATTTTTAAATTAATTTTTTTATTTTTTATTATAGCAAGTTTGATTACAATGTTTGGCTTGTTGTAGGTGTGGAAGATGTGGTTCTTTTACACATATACAGATGTCTGTTCTTCCTGGGATCCTTTTCCCATGTACGTTATGACAGAATGTTGAGTAGTCTTCTCTTGGTATTCCGTAGGTCTTTGGTGATTATATATGTCACCTCTGTTTGTATATGTCTGTTAACCCCGATATCGTAATGAAACCAATCCTCACACCTTTCCATTGGTGAACCATAAGTTTGTTGAATGAATCTATGATTGCACTTCTCAGTGGAAATGACTGCCCTGGTTTCTATTTTAGGTAACACCGATAAGTGATATGAAATGATATGTGTCTTTCACTTTCTGACTTACTCCAAGTCACGTGATTACCTCTAGACTCATCTACGGTGCTGCAAATGGCATTGTGTCCTTATTTTCCTTGGCTTCTATTCTGCCTTAGCGAGGTCCATTTTCAACAATGTGATTCCCTGAGGGTTGTGGATTAGCTGACCTGGGAAGCCTTACCCTGCCGGCCGGCCCTCCCCAGGTCTGCCTGGTTGAGGTCAATATAAACAGCGCTCCAGGCAGCAATAGCCCCTGAAGCTGTGCCTGACTCCATATTCTCTGCCCCGTCAGCAGTCTCGGGACTGTGCTGGTGGGAGGGAGTGAGGGGCCACAGCTCTGTTGGTGGCCCGGTGTGAGTGGGGTTCTGCTGGCCTTTCTGCAGGAGTTGCCAGGCTGCCACCTGTAAAGAAGAGGATGTGTCACCCATACCTTCCGCTGGAATTTCTCTCCGGACAGAGGTGAGGAAGGAAAAAAGCAGTGGGGGCCGGGACAAGAGGGGTATCTCAGGCAGGACAATGGAAAGCTTCCGGAAGAGCGCCCGGGGCCAGGATCACCCTGGCTGGCCTGCAGTCACCAAGTTGGCCTGCGTGCTGTCGCTGGTGTGGCTCCACGGCCCTTCCTCTAGGCTTTCAAGCCTTTGTACATATTCAGGTGTTTTACCTGGGAAGGGTGGGAACAGTTCAGCAGCAGCTGGCCTGGGGCTCAGCTCACCTGTATTCAGAGATGCCTCGGCACGGTCCCCCAGCTTTGCAATGAGGACGCTCCTTGCATGGGGGGTGGTTTGCTGGCTGTATGGGAGATGATTCCCCACCTCTGACCAATTTCAGAATTGTTTACCGCTGGAGCAAGTGCCCTGATAGGGTTTTCCTCTGTAAAACTGGTGGGTTCAGGGTTTTTTTTCGTTTATGGTTCAAGTTAGATTTTATTCCTCTTTTATGTATTTATAGATATAAGCATGGAAATAATTCATTCCTATAAATACATCTGTGTGAAGGGAAGAACTTTTTTCTGTTTTATTTTTAAATTTTATATTTTAAAATTTTGAAATTTAATTTTATTTAATTTTTAATACAGCGGGTTATTATTAGTTATGTATTTTATGCATATACATGTATACAGGTCAATCGCAAACTCCCAACTCATCCCACCACCACCACCCCAGGGCTTCCCACACTTGGTGTCCATACGTTTGTTCTCTACCTCTGTGTCTCTATTTCTTCCCTGCAAACCAGTTCATCTGTACCATTTTTTAGGTTCCACATATATGCATTAATATACAATATTTGTTTTCCTCTTTCTGACTTACTTCATTCTGTATGACAGTCTCTAGATCCATCGATGTCTCTACAAATGACCCAGTTTCATTCCTTTTTATGGCCGAGTAATATTCCATTTTATATATGTACCCCATCTTTATCCATTCATCTGTCTGTGGGCATTTAGGTTGCTTCCATTACCTGGCTATTGTAAATAGTGCTGCAATGAACCTTGTGGTGAATGTGCCTTTTTGATTTATGGTTGTCTCTGGGTATATGCCCAAAAGTGGGATTGCTGGGTCAGATGGTAATTCTATTTCTAGTTTTTTAAAGGAAACTCCATACTGTTCTCCATAGTGACTGTATCAATTTACATTCCCACCAATAGTGGAAGAGGGCTCCTTTTGTCCACACCCTCCCCAGAATTTGTTGTTTGTAGATTTTCTGATGATGCCGATTCTAACAGGTGTGAGGTGATACCTCATGGTAGTTTTGATTTGCATTTCTCTAATAATTAGTGCTCTTGAGCAGCTTTTCATGTGCGTCTTGGCCATCTCTGTGTCTTCTTTGAAGAAACGTCTCTTTAGATCTTCTGCCCATTTTTGTATTGGGTTGTTTGTTTTCTTAATAAGCTGCATGAGCTGTTTATATATATTGGAGATTAAACCTTTGTCCATTGATTCGTTTGCAACTATTTTCGCCCCTTCTGAGGGATGCCTTTTTCCATTCCCGTGTTTTTAACCAAAAAAGAAAGAAAGAAAAAGAAGCAGAACACTAATGTGCATAAAATATGCCTTTTGAAACGGTCGTTTTGAAATATGGACGTCCTTTAAATTTGTTGGTCGATATGTGGCCCCAGGATTTGTTTTCAGGGCAGGTGTCATTTACAGGCCTGCAATGATTTTGAATATCAACTGACCATTAGCCCTGGGATTAAAGCTGCTGTTGTGTGAAACGGCCACTAGCTGGCAGCAGTTCTCCCTTAACACATCTGGTTACTAGGGCAACAGAGCCTCAATGGAAGTCGTGTTCTAGATTGGAATTTAGAATGGAATGTGCCAGGAGAAAGCCCCTCAAGTTTGACTCCCTACTTCTTGTTCGTATTTTTAAATTATTTTTTTTATTTTTTATTATAGCAAGTTTGATTACAATGTTTGGCTTGTTGTAGGTGTGGAAGATGTGGTTCTTTTACACATATACAGATGTCTGTTCTTCCTGGGATCCTTTTCCCATGTACGTTATGACAGAATGTTGAGTAGTCTTCTCTTGGTATTCCGTAGGTCTTTGGTGATTATATATGTCACCTCTGTTTGTATATGTCTGTTAACCCCGATATCGTAATGAAACCAATCCTCACACCTTTCCATTGGTGAACCATAAGTTTGTTGAATGAATCTATGATTGCACTTCTCAGTGGAAATGACTGCCCTGGTTTCTATTTTAGTTAACACCTATAAGTGATATGAAATGATATGTGTCTTTCACTTTCTGACTTACTCCAAGTCACGTGATTACCTCTAGACTCATCTACGGTGCTGCAAATGGCATTGTGTCCTTATTTTCCTTGGCTTCTATTCTGCCTTAGCGAGGTCCATTTTCAACAATGTGATTCCCTGAGGGTTGTGGATTAGCTGACCTGGGCAGGCTTACCCTGCCGGCCGGCCCTCCCCAGGTCTGCCTGGTTGAGGTCAATATAAACAGCGCTCCAGGCAGCAATAGCCCCTGAAGCTGTGCCTGACTCCATATTCTCTGCCCCGTCAGCAGTCTCGGGGCTGTGCTGGTGGGAGGGAGTGAGGGGCCACAGCTTTGTTGGTGGCCCGGTGTGAGTGGGGTTCTGCTGGCCTTTCTGCAGGAGTTGCCAGGCTGCCACCTGTAAAGAAGAGGATGTGTCACCCATACCTTCCGCTGGAATTTCTCTCCGCACAGAGGTGAGGAAGGAAAAAAGCAGTGGGGGCCGGGACAAGAGGGGTATCTCAGGCAGGACAATGGAAAGCTTCCGGAAGAGCGCCCGGGGCCAGGATCACCCTGGCTGGCCTGCAGTCACCAAGTTGGCCTGCGTGCTGTCGCTGGTGTGGCTCCACGGCCCTTCCTCTAGGCTTTCAAGCCTTTGTACATATTCAGGTGTTTTACCTGGGAAGGGTGGGAACAGTTCAGCAGCAGCTGGCCTGGGGCTCAGCTCACCTGTATTCAGAGATGCCTCGGCACGGTCCCCCAGCTTTGCAATGAGGACGCTCCTTGCATGGGGGGTGGTTTGCTGGCTGTATGGGAGATGATTCCCCACCTCTGACCAATTTCAGAATTGTTTACCGCTGGAGCAAGTGCCCTGATAGGGTTTTCCTCTGTAAAACTGGTGGGTTCAGGGTTTTTTTTCGTTTATGGTTCAAGTTAGATTTTATTCCTCTTTTATGTATTTATAGATATAAGCATGGAAATAATTCATTCCTATAAATACATCTGTGTGAAGGGAAGAACTTTTTTCTGTTTTATTTTTAAATTTTATATTTTAAAATTTTGAAATTTAATTTTATTTACTTTTTAATACAGCGTGTTATTATTAGTTATGTATTTTATGCATATACATGTATACAGGTCAATCGCAAACTCCCAACTCATCCCACCACCACCACCCCAGGGCTTCCCACACTTGGTGTCCATACGTTTGTTCTCTACCTCTGTGTCTCTATTTCTTCCCTGCAAACCAGTTCATCTGTACCATTTTTTAGGTTCCACATATATGCATTAATATACAATATTTGTTTTCCTCTTTCTGACTTACTTCATTCTGTATGACAGTCTCTAGATCCATCGATGTCTCTACAAATGACCCAGTTTCATTCCTTTTTATGGCCGAGTAATATTCCATTTTATATATGTACCCCATCTTTATCCATTCATCTGTCTGTGGGCATTTAGGTTGCTTCCATTACCTGGCTATTGTAAATAGTGCTGCAATGAACCTTGTGGTGAATGTGCCTTTTTGATTTATGGTTGTCTCTGGGTATATGCCCAAAAGTGGGATTGCTGGGTCAGATGGTAATTCTATTTCTAGTTTTTTAAAGGAAACTCCATACTGTTCTCCATAGTGACTGTATCAATTTACATTCCCACCAATAGTGGAAGAGGTCTCCTTTTGTCCACACCCTCCCCAGAATTTGTTGTTTGTAGATTTTCTGATGATGCCGATTCTAACAGGTGTGAGGTGATACCTCATGGTAGTTTTGATTTGCATTTCTCTAATAATTAGTGCTCTTGAGCAGCTTTTCATGTGCGTCTTGGCCATCTCTGTGTCTTCTTTGAAGAAACGTCTCTTTAGATCTTCTGCCCATTTTTGTATTGGGTTGTTTGTTTTCTTAATAAGCTGCATGAGCTGTTTATATATATTGGAGATTAAACCTTTGTCCATTGATTCGTTTGCAACTATTTTCGCCCCTTCTGAGGGATGCCTTTTTCCATTCCCGTGTTTTTAACCAAAAAAGAAAGAAAGAAAAAGAAGCAGAACACTAATGTGCATAAAATATGCCTTTTGAAACGGTCGTTTTGAAATATGGACGTCCTTTAAATTTGTTGGTCGATATGTGGCCCCAGGATTTGTTTTCAGGGCAGGTGTCATTTACAGGCCTGCAATGATTTTGAATATCAACTGACCATTAGCCCTGGGATTAAAGCTGCTGTTGTGTGAAACGGCCACTAGCTGGCAGCAGTTCTCCCTTAACACATCTGGTTACTAGGGCAACAGAGCCTCAATGGAAGTCGTGTTCTAGATTGGAATTTAGAATGGAATGTGCCAGGAGAAAGCCCCTCAAGTTTGACTCCCTACTTCTTGTTCGTATTTTTAAATTATTTTTTTTATTTTTTATTATAGCAAGTTTGATTACAATGTTTGGCTTGTTGTAGGTGTGGAAGATGTGGTTCTTTTACACATATACAGATGTCTGTTCTTCCTGGGATCCTTTTCCCATGTACGTTATGACAGAATGTTGAGTAGTCTTCTCTTGGTATTCCGTAGGTCTTTGGTGATTATATATGTCACCTCTGTTTGTATATGTCTGTTAACTCCGATATCGTAATGAAACCAATCCTCACACCTTTCCATTGGTGAACCATAAGTTTGTTGAATGAATCTATGATTGCACTTCTCAGTGGAAATGACTGCCCTGGTTCCTATTTTAGGTAACACCTATAAGTGATATGAAATGATATGTGTCTCAGTTTCTGACTTACTCCAAGTCACGTGATTACCTCTAGACTCATCTACGGTGCTGCAAATGGCATTGTGTCCTTATTTTCCTTGGCTTCTATTCTGCCTT
The DNA here is from genome assembly GCF_964165515.1 of Mesoplodon bidens. Classification (NCBI taxonomy): domain Eukaryota; kingdom Metazoa; phylum Chordata; class Mammalia; order Artiodactyla; family Ziphiidae; genus Mesoplodon; species Mesoplodon bidens. The sequence continues at coordinate 26,127 of NW_027672360.1, read as the reverse complement.
AGCGAGGTCCATTTTCAACAATGTGATTCCCTGAGGGTTGTGGATTAGCTGACCTGGGCAGCCTTACCCTGCCGGCCGGCCCTCCCCAGGTCTGCCTGGTTGAGGTCAATATAAACAGCGCTCCAGGCAGCAATAGCCCCTGAAGCTGTGCCTGACTCCATATTCTCTGCCCCGTCAGCAGTCTCGGGGCTGTGCTGGTGGGAGGGAGTGAGGGGCCACAGCTTTGTTGGTGGCCCGGTGTGAGTGGGGTTCTGCTGGCCTTTCTGCAGGAGTTGCCAGGCTGCCACCTGTAAAGAAGAGGATGTGTCACCCATACCTTCCGCTGGAATTTCTCTCCGCACAGAGGTGAGGAAGGAAAAAAGCAGTGGGGGCCGGGACAAGAGGGGTATCTCAGGCAGGACAATGGAAAGCTTCCGGAAGAGCGCCCGGGGCCAGGATCACCCTGGCTGGCCTGCAGTCACCAAGTTGGCCTGCGTGCTGTCGCTGGTGTGGCTCCACGGCCCTTCCTCTAGGCTTTCAAGCCTTTGTACATATTCAGGTGTTTTACCTGGGAAGGGTGGGAACAGTTCAGCAGCAGCTGGCCTGCGGCTCAGCTCACCTGTATTCAGAGATGCCTCGGCACGGTCCCCCAGCTTTGCAATGAGGACGCTCCTTGCATGGGGGGTGGGTTGCTGGCTGTATGGGAGATGATTCCCCACCTCTGACCAATTTCAGAATTGTTTACCGCTGGAGCAAGTGCCCTGATAGGGTTTTCCTCTGTAAAACTGGTGGGTTCAGGGTTTTTTTTCGTTTATGGTTCAAGTTAGATTTTATTCCTCTTTTATGTATTTATAGATATAAGCATGGAAATAATTCATTCCTATAAATACATCTGTGTGAAGGGAAGAACTTTTTTCTGTTTTATTTTTAAATTTTATATTTTAAAATTTTGAAATTTAATTTTATTTACTTTTTAATACAGCGTGTTATTATTAGTTATGTATTTTATGCATATACATGTATACAGGTCAATCGCAAACTCCCAACTCATCCCACCACCACCACCCCAGGGCTTCCCACACTTGGTGTCCATACGTTTGTTCTCTACCTCTGTGTCTCTATTTCTTCCCTGCAAACCAGTTCATCTGTACCATTTTTTAGGTTCCACATATATGCATTAATATACAATATTTGTTTTCCTCTTTCTGACTTACTTCATTCTGTATGACAGTCTCTAGATCCATCGATGTCTCTACAAATGACCCAGTTTCATTCCTTTTTATGGCCGAGTAATATTCCATTTTATATATGTACCCCATCTTTATCCATTCATCTGTCTGTGGGCATTTAGGTTGCTTCCATTACCTGGCTATTGTAAATAGTGCTGCAATGAACCTTGTGGTGAATGTGCCTTTTTGATTTATGGTTGTCTCTGGGTATATGCCCAAAAGTGGGATTGCTGGGTCAGATGGTAATTCTATTTCTAGTTTTTTAAAGGAAACTCCATACTGTTCTCCATAGTGACTGTATCAATTTACATTCCCACCAATAGTGGAAGAGGGCTCCTTTTGTCCACACCCTCCCCAGAATTTGTTGTTTGTAGATTTTCTGATGATGCCGATTCTAACAGGTGTGAGGTGATACCTCATGGTAGTTTTGATTTGCATTTCTCTAATAATTAGTGCTCTTGAGCAGCTTTTCATGTGCGTCTTGGCCATCTCTGTGTCTTCTTTGAAGAAACGTCTCTTTAGATCTTCTGCCCATTTTTGTATTGGGTTGTTTGTTTTCTTAATAAGCTGCATGAGCTGTTTATATATATTGGAGATTAAACCTTTGTCCATTGATTCGTTTGCAACTATTTTCGCCCCTTCTGAGGGATGCCTTTTTCCATTCCCGTGTTTTTAACCAAAAAAGAAAGAAAGAAAAAGAAGCAGAACACTAATGTGCATAAAATATGCCTTTTGAAACGGTCGTTTTGAAATATGGACGTCCTTTAAATTTTTTGGTCGATATGTGGCCCCAGGATTTGTTTTCAGGGCAGGTGTCATTTACAGGCCTGCAATGATTTTGAATATCAACTGACCATTAGCCCTGGGATTAAAGCTGCTGTTGTGTGAAACGGCCACTAGCTGGCAGCAGTTCTCCCTTAACACATCTGGTTACTAGGGCAACAGAGCCTCAATGGACGTCGTGTTCTAGATTGGAATTTAGAATGGAATGTGCCAGGAGAAAGCCCCTCAAGTTTGACTCCCTACTTCTTGTTCGTATTTTTAAATTAATTTTTTTATTTTTTATTATAGCAAGTTTGATTACAATGTTTGGCTTGTTGTAGGTGTGGAAGATGTGGTTCTTTTACACATATACAGATGTCTGTTCTTCCTGGGATCCTTTTCCCATGTACGTTATGACAGAATGTTGAGTAGTCTTCTCTTGGTATTCCGTAGGTCTTTGGTGATTATATATGTCACCTCTGTTTGTATATGTCTGTTAACCCCGATATCGTAATGAAACCAATCCTCACACCTTTCCATTGGTGAACCATAAGTTTGTTGAATGAATCTATGATTGCACTTCTCAGTGGAAATGACTGCCCTGGTTTCTATTTTAGTTAACACCTATAAGTGATATGAAATGATATGTGTCTTTCACTTTCTGACTTACTCCAAGTCACGTGATTACCTCTAGACTCATCTACGGTGCTGCAAATGGCATTGTGTCCTTATTTTCCTTGGCTTCTATTCTGCCTTAGCGAGGTCCATTTTCAACAATGTGATTCCCTGAGGGTTGTGGATTAGCTGACCTGGGCAGGCTTACCCTGCCGGCCGGCCCTCCCCAGGTCTGCCTGGTTGAGGTCAATATAAACAGCGCTCCAGGCAGCAATAGCCCCTGAAGCTGTGCCTGACTCCATATTCTCTGCCCCGTCAGCAGTCTCGGGGCTGTGCTGGTGGGAGGGAGTGAGGGGCCACAGCTTTGTTGGTGGCCCGGTGTGAGTGGGGTTCTGCTGGCCTTTCTGCAGGAGTTGCCAGGCTGCCACCTGTAAAGAAGAGGATGTGTCACCCATACCTTCCGCTGGAATTTCTCTCCGCACAGAGGTGAGGAAGGAAAAAAGCAGTGGGGGCCGGGACAAGAGGGGTATCTCAGGCAGGACAATGGAAAGCTTCCGGAAGAGCGCCCGGGGCCAGGATCACCCTGGCTGGCCTGCAGTCACCAAGTTGGCCTGCGTGCTGTCGCTGGTGTGGCTCCACGGCCCTTCCTCTAGGCTTTCAAGCCTTTGTACATATTCAGGTGTTTTACCTGGGAAGGGTGGGAACAGTTCAGCAGCAGCTGGCCTGGGGCTCAGCTCACCTGTATTCAGAGATGCCTCGGCACGGTCCCCCAGCTTTGCAATGAGGACGCTCCTTGCATGGGGGGTGGGTTGCTGGCTGTATGGGAGATGATTCCCCACCTCTGACCAATTTCAGAATTGTTTACCGCTGGAGCAAGTGCCCTGATAGGGTTTTCCTCTGTAAAACTGGTGGGTTCAGGGTTTTTTTTCGTTTATGGTTCAAGTTAGATTTTATTCCTCTTTTATGTATTTATAGATATAAGCATGGAAATAATTCATTCGTATAAATACATCTGTGTGAAGGGAAGAACTTTTTTCTGTTTTATTTTTAAATTTTATATTTTAAAATTTTGAAATTTAATTTTATTTACTTTTTAATACAGCGTGTTATTATTAGTTATGTATTTTATGCATATACATGTATACAGGTCAATCGCAAACTCCCAACTCATCCCACCACCACCACCCCAGGGCTTCCCACACTTGGTGTCCATACGTTTGTTCTCTACCTCTGTGTCTCTATTTCTTCCCTGCAAACCAGTTCATCTGTACCATTTTTTAGGTTCCACATATATGCATTAATATACAATATTTGTTTTCCTCTTTCTGACTTACTTCATTCTGTATGACAGTCTCTAGATCCATCGATGTCTCTACAAATGACCCAGTTTCATTCCTTTTTATGGCCGAGTAATATTCCATTTTATATATGTACCCCATCTTTATCCATTCATCTGTCTGTGGGCATTTAGGTTGCTTCCATTACCTGGCTATTGTAAATAGTGCTGCAATGAACCTTGTGGTGAATGTGCCTTTTTGATTTATGGTTGTCTCTGGGTATATGCCCAAAAGTGGGATTGCTGGGTCAGATGGTAATTCTATTTCTAGTTTTTTAAAGGAAACTCCATACTGTTCTCCATAGTGACTGTATCAATTTACATTCCCACCAATAGTGGAAGAGGTCTCCTTTTGTCCACACCCTCCCCAGAATTTGTTGTTTGTAGATTTTCTGATGATGCCGATTCTAACAGGTGTGAGGTGATACCTCATGGTAGTTTTGATTTGCATTTCTCTAATAATTAGTGCTCTTGAGCAGCTTTTCATGTGCGTCTTGGCCATCTCTGTGTCTTCTTTGAAGAAACGTCTCTTTAGATCTTCTGCCCATTTTTGTATTGGGTTGTTTGTTTTCTTAATAAGCTGCATGAGCTGTTTATATATATTGGAGATTAAACCTTTGTCCATTGATTCGTTTACAACTATTTTCGCCCCTTCTGAGGGATGCCTTTTTCCATTCCCGTGTTTTTAACCAAAAAAGAAAGAAAGAAAAAGAAGCAGAACACTAATGTGCATAAAATATTCCTTTTGAAACGGTCGTTTTGAAATATGGACGTCCTTTAAATTTTTTGGTCGATATGTGGCCCCAGGATTTGTTTTCAGGGCAGGTGTCATTTACAGGCCTGCAATGATTTTGAATATCAACTGACCATTAGCCCTGGGATTAAAGCTGCTGTTGTGTGAAACGGCCACTAGCTGGCAGCAGTTCTCCCTTAACACATCTGGTTACTAGGGCAACAGAGCCTCAATGGACGTCGTGTTCTAGATTGGAATTTAGAATGGAATGTGCCAGGAGAAAGCCCCTCAAGTTTGACTCCCTACTTCTTGTTCGTATTTTTAAATTAATTTTTTTATTTTTTATTATAGCAAGTTTGATTACAATGTTTGGCTTGTTGTAGGTGTGGAAGATGTGGTTCTTTTACACATATACAGATGTCTGTTCTTCCTGGGATCCTTTTCCCATGTACGTTATGACAGAATGTTGAGTAGTCTTCTCTTGGTATTCCGTAGGTCTTTGGTGATTATATATGTCACCTCTGTTTGTATATGTCTGTTAACCCCGATATCGTAATGAAACCAATCCTCACACCTTTCCATTGGTGAACCATAAGTTTGTTGAATGAATCTATGATTGCACTTCTCAGTGGAAATGACTGCCCTGGTTTCTATTTTAGTTAACACCTATAAGTGATATGAAATGATATGTGTCTTTCACTTTCTGACTTACTCCAAGTCACGTGATTACCTCTAGACTCATCTACGGTGCTGCAAATGGCATTGTGTCCTTATTTTCCTTGGCTTCTATTCTGCCTTAGCGAGGTCCATTTTCAACAATGTGATTCCCTGAGGGTTGTGGATTAGCTGACCTGGGCAGCCTTACCCTGCCGGCCGGCCCTCCCCAGGTCTGCCTGGTTGAGGTCAATATAAACAGCGCTCCAGGCAGCAATAGCCCCTGAAGCTGTGCCTGACTCCATATTCTCTGCCCCGTCAGCAGTCTCGGGGCTGTGCTGGTGGGAGGGAGTGAGGGGCCACAGCTTTGTTGGTGGCCCGGTGTGAGTGGGGTTCTGCTGGCCTTTCTGCAGGAGTTGCCAGGCTGCCACCTGTAAAGAAGAGGATGTGTCACCCATACCTTCCGCTGGAATTTCTCTCCGCACAGAGGTGAGGAAGGAAAAAAGCAGTGGGGGCCGGGACAAGAGGGGTATCTCAGGCAGGACAATGGAAAGCTTCCGGAAGAGCGCCCGGGGCCAGGATCACCCTGGCTGGCCTGCAGTCACCAAGTTGGCCTGCGTGCTGTCGCTGGTGTGGCTCCACGGCCCTTCCTCTAGGCTTTCAAGCCTTTGTACATATTCAGGTGTTTTACCTGGGAAGGGTGGGAACAGTTCAGCAGCAGCTGGCCTGGGGCTCAGCTCACCTGTATTCAGAGATGCCTCGGCACGGTCCCCCAGCTTTGCAATGAGGACGCTCCTTGCATGGGGGGTGGGTTGCTGGCTGTATGGGAGATGATTCCCCACCTCTGACCAATTTCAGAATTGTTTACCGCTGGAGCAAGTGCCCTGATAGGGTTTTCCTCTGTAAAACTGGTGGGTTCAGGGTTTTTTTTCGTTTATGGTTCAAGTTAGATTTTATTCCTCTTTTATGTATTTATAGATATAAGCATGGAAATAATTCATTCCTATAAATACATCTGTGTGAAGGGAAGAACTTTTTTCTGTTTTATTTTTAAATTTTATATTTTAAAATTTTGAAATTTAATTTTATTTAATTTTTAATACAGCGGGTTATTATTAGTTATGTATTTTATGCATATACATGTATACAGGTCAATCGCAAACTCCCAACTCATCCCACCACCACCACCCCAGGGCTTCCCACACTTGGTGTCCATACGTTTGTTCTCTACCTCTGTGTCTCTATTTCTTCCCTGCAAACCAGTTCATCTGTACCATTTTTTAGGTTCCACATATATGCATTAATATACAATATTTGTTTTCCTCTTTCTGACTTACTTCATTCTGTATGACAGTCTCTAGATCCATCGATGTCTCTACAAATGACCCAGTTTCATTCCTTTTTATGGCCGAGTAATATTCCATTTTATATATGTACCCCATCTTTATCCATTCATCTGTCTGTGGGCATTTAGGTTGCTTCCATTACCTGGCTATTGTAAATAGTGCTGCAATGAACCTTGTGGTGAATGTGCCTTTTTGATTTATGGTTGTCTCTGGGTATATGCCCAAAAGTGGGATTGCTGGGTCAGATGGTAATTCTATTTCTAGTTTTTTAAAGGAAACTCCATACTGTTCTCCATAGTGACTGTATCAATTTACATTCCCACCAATAGTGGAAGAGGGCTCCTTTTGTCCACACCCTCCCCAGAATTTGTTGTTTGTAGATTTTCTGATGATGCCGATTCTAACAGGTGTGAGGTGATACCTCATGGTAGTTTTGATTTGCATTTCTCTAATAATTAGTGCTCTTGAGCAGCTTTTCATGTGCGTCTTGGCCATCTCTGTGTCTTCTTTGAAGAAACGTCTCTTTAGATCTTCTGCCCATTTTTGTATTGGGTTGTTTGTTTTCTTAATAAGCTGCATGAGCTGTTTATATATATTGGAGATTAAACCTTTGTCCATTGATTCGTTTGCAACTATTTTCGCCCCTTCTGAGGGATGCCTTTTTCCATTCCCGTGTTTTTAACCAAAAAAGAAAGAAAGAAAAAGAAGCAGAACACTAATGTGCATAAAATATGCCTTTTGAAACGGTCGTTTTGAAATATGGACGTCCTTTAAATTTTTTGGTCGATATGTGGCCCCAGGATTTGTTTTCAGGGCAGGTGTCATTTACAGGCCTGCAATGATTTTGAATATCAACTGACCATTAGCCCTGGGATTAAAGCTGCTGTTGTGTGAAACGGCCACTAGCTGGCAGCAGTTCTCCCTTAACACATCTGGTTACTAGGGCAACAGAGCCTCAATGGACGTCGTGTTCTAGATTGGAATTTAGAATGGAATGTGCCAGGAGAAAGCCCCTCAAGTTTGACTCCCTACTTCTTGTTCGTATTTTTAAATTATTTTTTTTATTTTTTATTATAGCAAGTTTGATTACAATGTTTGGCTTGTTGTAGGTGTGGAAGATGTGGTTCTTTTACACATATACAGATGTCTGTTCTTCCTGGGATCCTTTTCCCATGTACGTTATGACAGAATGTTGAGTAGTCTTCTCTTGGTATTCCGTAGGTCTTTGGTGATTATATATGTCACCTCTGTTTGTATATGTCTGTTAACCCCGATATCGTAATGAAACCAATCCTCACACCTTTCCATTGGTGAACCATAAGTTTGTTGAATGAATCTATGATTGCACTTCTCAATGGAAATGACTGCCCTGGTTCCTATTTTAGGTAACACCTATAAGTGATATGAAATGATATGTGTCTTTCACTTTCTGACTTACTCCATGTCACGTGATTACCTCTAGACTCATCTACGGTGCTGCAAATGGCATTGTGTCCTTATTTTCCTTGGCTTCTATTCTGCCTTAGCGAGGTCCATTTTCAACAATGTGATTCCCTGAGGGTTGTGGATTAGCTGACCTGGGCAGCCTTACCCTGCCGGCCGGCCCTCCCCAGGTCTGCCTGGTTGAGGTCAATATAAACAGCGCTCCAGGCAGCAATAGCCCCTGAAGCTGTGCCTGACTCCATATTCTCTGCCCCGTCAGCAGTCTCGGGGCTGTGCTGGTGGGAGGGAGTGAGGGGCCACAGCTTTGTTGGTGGCCCGGTGTGAGTGGGGTTCTGCTGGCCTTTCTGCAGGAGCTGCCAGGCTGCCACCTGTAAAGAAGAGGATGTGTCACCCATACCTTCCGCTGGAATTTCTCTCCGCACAGAGGTGAGGAAGGAAAAAAGCAGTGGGGGCCGGGACAAGAGGGGTATCTCAGGCAGGACAATGGAAAGCTTCCGGAAGAGCGCCCGGGGCCAGGATCACCCTGGCTGGCCTGCAGTCACCAAGTTGGCCTGCGTGCTGTCGCTGGTGTGGCTCCACGGCCCTTCCTCTAGGCTTTCAAGCCTTTGTACATATTCAGGTGTTTTACCTGGGAAGGGTGGGAACAGTTCAGCAGCAGCTGGCCTGGGGCTCAGCTCACCTGTATTCAGAGATGCCTCGGCACGGTCCCCCAGCTTTGCAATGAGGACGCTCCTTGCATGGGGGGTGGGTTGCTGGCTGTATGGGAGATGATTCCCCACCTCTGACCAATTTCAGAATTGTTTACCGCTGGAGCAAGTGCCCTGATAGGGTTTTCCTCTGTAAAACTGGTGGGTTCAGGGTTTTTTTTCGTTTATGGTTCAAGTTAGATTTTATTCCTCTTTTATGTATTTATAGATATAAGCATGGAAATAATTCATTCCTATAAATACATCTGTGTGAAGGGAAGAACTTTTTTCTGTTTTATTTTTAAATTTTATATTTTAAAATTTTGAAATTAAATTTTATTTACTTTTTTATACAGCGGGTTATTATTAGTTATGTATTTTATGCATATACATGTATACAGGTCAATCGCAAACTCCCAACTCATCCCACCACCACCACCCCAGGGCTTCCCACACTTGGTGTCCATACGTTTGTTCTCTACCTCTGTGTCTCTATTTCTTCCCTGCAAACCAGTTCATCTGTACCATTTTTTAGGTTCCACATATATGCATTAATATACAATATTTGTTTTCCTCTTTCTGACTTACTTCATTCTGTATGACAGTCTCTAGATCCATCGATGTCTCTACAAATGACCCAGTTTCATTCCTTTTTATGGCCGAGTAATATTCCATTTTATATATGTACCCCATCTTTATCCATTCATCTGTCTGTGGGCATTTAGGTTGCTTCCATTACCTGGCTATTGTAAATAGTGCTGCAATGAACCTTGTGGTGAATGTGCCTTTTTGATTTATGGTTGTCTCTGGGTATATGCCCAAAAGTGGGATTGCTGGGTCAGATGGTAATTCTATTTCTAGTTTTTTAAAGGAAACTCCATACTGTTCTCCATAGTGACTGTATCAATTTACATTCCCACCAATAGTGGAAGAGGGCTCCTTTTGTCCACACCCTCACCAGAATTTGTTCTTTGTAGAATTTCTGATGATGCCGATTCTAACAGGTGTGAGGTGATACCTCATTGTAGTTTGATTTGCATTTCTCTAATAATTAGTGCTCTTGAGCAGCTTTTCATGTGCGTCTTGGCCATCTCTGTGTCTTCTTTGAAGAAACGTCTCTTTAGATCTTCTGCCCATTTTTGTATTGGGTTGTTTGTTTTCTTAATAAGCTGCATGAGCTGTTTATATATATTGGAGATTAAACCTTTGTCCATTGATTCGTTTGCAACTATTTTCGCCCATTCTGAGGGATGCCTTTTTCCATTCCCGTGTTTTTAACCAAAAAAGAAAGAAAGAAAAAGAAGCAGAACACTAATGTGCATAAAATATGCCTTTTGAAACGGTCGTTTTGAAATATGGACGTCCTTTAAATTTTTTCGTCGATATGTGGCCCCAGGATTTCTTTTCAGGGCAGGTGTCATTTACAGGCCTGCAATGATTTTGAATATCAACTGACCATTAGCCCTGGGATTAAAGCTGCTGTTGTGTGAAACGGCCACTAGCTGGCAGCAGTTCTCCCTTAACACATCTGGTTACTAGGGCAACAGAGCCTCAATGGAAGTCGTGTTCTAGATTGGAATTTAGAATGGAATGTGCCAGGAGAAAGCCCCTCAAGTTTGACTCCCTACTTCTTGTTCGTATTTTTAAATTAATTTTTTTATTTTTTATTATAGCAAGTTTGATTACAATGTTTGGCTTGTTGTAGGTGTGGAAGATGTGGTTCTTTTACACATATACAGATGTCTGTTCTTCCTGGGATCCTTTTCCCATGTACGTTATGACAGAATGTTGAGTAGTCTTCTCTTGGTATTCCGTAGGTCTTTGGTGATTATATATGTCACCTCTGTTTGTATATGTCTGTTAACCCCGATATCGTAATGAAACCAATCCTCACACCTTTCCATTGGTGAACCATAAGTTTGTTGAATGAATCTATGATTGCACTTCTCAGTGGAAATGACTGCCCTGGTTTCTATTTTAGGTAACACCTATAAGTGATATGAAATGATATGTGTCTTTCACTTTCTGACTTACTCCAAGTCACGTGATTACCTCTAGACTCATCTACGGTGCTGCAAATGGCATTGTGTCCTTATTTTCCTTGGCTTCTATTCTGCCTTAGCGAGGTCCATTTTCAACAATGTGATTCCCTGAGGGTTGTGGATTAGCTGACCTGGGAAGCCTTACCCTGCCGGCCGGCCCTCCCCAGGTCTGCCTGGTTGAGGTCAATATAAACAGCGCTCCAGGCAGCAATAGCCCCTGAAGCTGTGCCTGACTCCATATTCTCTGCCCCGTCAGCAGTCTCGGTGCTGTGCTGGTGGGAGGGAGTGAGGGGCCACAGCTCTGTTGGTGGCCCGGTGTGAGTGGGGTTCTGCTGGCCTTTCTGCAGGAGTTGCCAGGCTGCCACCTGTAAAGAAGAGGATGTGTCACCCATACCTTCCGCTGGAATTTCTCTCCGGACAGAGGTGAGGAAGGAAAAAAGCAGTGGGGGCCGGGACAAGAGGGGTATCTCAGGCAGGACAATGGAAAGCTTCCGGAAGAGCGCCCGGGGCCAGGACCACCATGGCTTGGCTGCAGGCATCAAGTTGGCCTGCGTGCTGTCGCTGGTGTGGCTCCACGTCCCTTCCTCTAGTCTTTCACGCCCATGTACATATTCAGGTGTTTTACCTGGGAAGGGTGGGAAGAGTTCAGCAGCAGCTGGCCTGGGGCTCAGCTCACCTTTATTCAGAGATGCCTCGGCTCGCTCCCCCAGCTTTTCAATGAGGATGCTCCTTGAGTGGGGTGTGGTTTGCTGGCTGTATGGGAGATGATTCCCCACCTCTGACCAATTTCAGAATTTTTTGCCGCTGGAGCAGGTGCCCTGATAGGGTTTTCCTCTGTATAACTGGTGGGTTCAGGTTTTTTTTCTTTTATGGTTCAAGTTAGATTTTATTCCTCTTTTATATATTTATAGATATAAGCATGGAAATAATTCATTCCTATAAATACATCTGTGTGAAGGGAAGAACTTTTTTCTGTTTTATATTTAAATTTTATTTTTTAAAATTTTGAAATTTAATTTAATTTACTTTTATATTACAGCAGGTTATTATTAGTTATGTATTTTGTGCATATACATGTATACAGGTCAATCTCAATCTCTCAACTCGTCCCACCACCACCACCCCATGGCTTCCCACACTTGGTGTCCATACGTTTGTTCTCTACCTGTGTGTGTCTATTTCTTCCCTGCAAACCAGTTCATCTGTACCATTTTTTAGGTTCCACATATATGCATTAATATACAATATTTGTTTTCCTCTTTCTGACTTACTTCATTCTGTATGACAGTCTCTAGATCCATCGATGTCTCAACAAATGACCCAGTTTCATTCCTTTTTATGGCCGAGTAATATTCCATTTTATATATGTACCCCAATTTTATCCATTCATCTGTCTGTGGGCATTTAGGTTGCTTCCATTACCTGGCTATTGTAAATAGTGCTGCAATGAACATTGTGGTGAATGTGCCTTTTTGATTTATGATTTTCTTTGGGTATATGCCCAGAAGTGGGATTGCTTGATCAGATGGTAATTCTATTTCGAGTTTTTTTTTAAGGAAACTCCATACTGTTCTCCATAGTGACTGTATCAATTTACATTCCCACCAATAGTGGAAGAGGGCTCCTTTTGTCCACACCCTCCCCAGAATTTGTTGTTTGTAGATTTTCTGATGATGCCGATTCTAACAGGTGTGAGGTGATACCTCATTGTAGTTTTGATTTGCATTTCTCTAATAATTAGTGCTCTTGAGCAGCTTTTCTTGTGCGTCTTGGCCATCTCTGTGTCTTCTTTGAAGAATCGTATCTTTAGATCTTCTGCCCATTTTTGTATTGGGTTGTTTGTTTTTTTAATATTAAGCTGCATGAGCTGTTTATATATATTGGAGATTAAACCTTTGTCCATTGATTCGTTTGCAACTATTTTCGCCCCTTCTGAGGGATGCCTTTTTCCATTCCCGTTTTTTTAACCAAAAAAGAAAGAAAGAAAAAGAAGCAGAAAACTAATGTGCATAAAATATGCCTTTTGAAACGGTCGTTTTGAAATATGGACGTCCTTTGAATTTTTTGGTCGATATGTGACCCCAGGATTTGTTTTCAGGGCAGGTGTCATTTACAGGCCTGCAATGATTTTGAATATCAACTGACCATTAGCGCTGGGATTAAAGCTGCTGTTGTGTGAAACGGCCACAAGGTGGCAGCAGTTCTCCCTTACCAATTCTGGTTACTAGGGCAACAGAGCCTCAATGGAAGTCGTGTTCTAGATTGGAATTTAGAATGGAATGTGCCAGGAGAAAGCCCCTCAAGTTTGTCTCCCTACTTCTTGTTCGTGTTTTTAATTTAATTTTTATTTTTTATTACAGCAAGTTTGATTACAATGTTTGGCTTGTTGGAGGTGTGGAAGATGTGGTTCTTTTACACATATACACATGTCTGTTTTTCCTGGGATCCTTTTCCCATGTACGTTATGACAGAATGATGAGTAGTCTTTTGGTATTCCGTAGGTCTTTGGTGATTATATATGTCACCTGTGTTTGTATAAGTCTGTTAACCCCGATATCGTAATGAAACCCATCCTCACACCTTTCCATTGGTGAACCATAAGTTTGTTTAATGAATCTCTGATTGCCCTTCTCGGTGGAAATATCTGCCCTGGTATCCATTTTTAGGTAACACCTATAAGTGATATGATATGATATGTGTCTTTCACTTTCTGACTTACTACATGTCACGTGATTACCTCTAGACTCATCTACGGTGGTGCAAATGGCATTGTGTTCTTTTTTTCCTTGGCTTCTCTTCTGCCTTAGCAAGGTCCATTTTCAACAATGTGATTCCCTGAGTGTTGTGGATTAGCTGACCTGGGCAGCCTTACCCTGCCGCCCGGCCCTCCCCAGGTGTGCCTGTTTGAGGTCAATATAAACAGCGCTCCAGGCAGCAATAGCCCGTAAAGCTGTGCCTGACTCCATATTCTCTGCCCCGTCAGCAGTCTCGGGGCTGTGCTGGTGGGAGGGAATGAGGGGCCACAGCTTTGTTGCTGGCCCGGTGTGAGTGGGGTTCTGCTGGCCTTTCTGCAGGAGTTGCCAGGCTGCCACCTGTAAAGAAGAGGATGTGTCTCCCATACCTTCCGCTGGAATTTCTCTCCGGACAGAGGTGAGGAAGGAAAAAAGCAGTGGGGGCCGGAACAGGTGGGGTATCTCAGGCAGGACAATGGAAAGCTTCTGGACGAGCGCCCGGGGGCAGGACCACCCTGGCTGGCCTGCAGGCACCAAGTTGGCCTGCGTGCTGTTGCTGGTGTGGCTCCACGGCCCTTCCTCTAGTCTTCCAAGCCCTTGTACATATTCAGGTGTTTTACCTGGGAAGGGTGGGAACAGTTCAGTAGCAGCTGTGCTGGGGCTCAGCTCACCTTTATTCAGAGATGCCTCGGCACGATCCCCGAGCTTTGCAATGAGGACGCTCCTTGCATGGGGTGTGGGTTGCTGGCTGTATGGGAGATGATTCCCCACCTCTGACCAATTTCAGAATTGTTGACCGCTGGAGCAAGTGCCCTGATAGGGTTTTCCTCTGTATAACTGGTGGGTTCAGGTTTTTTTTTCTTTTATGGTTCAAGTTAGATTTTATTCCTCTTTTATGTATTTATAGATATAAGCATGGAAATAATTCATTCGTATAAATACATCTGTGTGAAGGGAAGAACTTTTTTCTGTATTATTTTTAAATTTTATTTCTGAAAATTTTGAAATTTAATTTTATTTACTTTTTTATACAGCAGGTTATTATCAGTTATGTATTTTATGCATATACATGTATGCAGGTCAATCCCAATCTCCCAACTCATCCCACCACCACCACACCATGGCTTCCCACACTTGGTGTCCATACGTTTGTTCTCTACCTCTGTCTCTATTTCTTCCCTGCAAACCAGTTCATCTGTACCAGTTTTTAGGTTCCACATATATGCATTAATATACAATATTTGTCCTCTTTCTGACTTACTTCATTCTGTATGACAGTCTCTAGATCCATCGATGTCTCTACAAATGACCCAGTTTCATTCCTTTCTATGGCTGAGTAATATTCCATTTTATACATGTACCACATCTTTATCCATTCATCTGTCTGTGGGCATTTAGGTTGCTTCCATTACCTGGCTATTGTAAATAGTGCTGCAATGAACATTGTGGTGAATGTGCCTTTTTGATTTATGGTTTTCTCTGGGTATATGCCCAGAAGTGGGATTGCTGAATCAGATGGTAATTCTATTTCTAGTTTTTTAAAGGAAACTCCATAGTGTTCTCCATAGTGACTGTATCAATTTACATTCCCACCAATAGTGGAAGAGGGATCCTTTTGTCCCCACCCTCCCCAGAATTTGTTGTTTGTAGATTTTCTGATGATGCCGATTCTAACAGGTGTGAGGTGATACCTCATTGTAGTTTTGATTTGCATTTCTCTAATAATTAGTGCTCTTGAGCAGCTTTTCTTGTGCGTCTTGGCCATCTCTGTGTCTTCTTTGAAGAAACGTCTCTTTAGATCTTCTGCCCATTTTTGTATTGGGTTGTTTGTTTTTTTTAATATTAAGCCGCATGAGCTGTTTATATATATTGGAGAGTAAACCTTTGTCCATTGATTCGTTTGCAACGATTTTCGCCCTTTCTGAGGGATGCCTTTTTCCATTCCCGTTTTTTTAACCAAAAAAGAAAGAAAGACAAAGAAGCAGAACACTAATGTGCGTAAAATATGGCTTTTGAAACGGTCGTTTTGAAATATGGACGTCCTTTGAATTTTTTGGTCGATATGTGACCCCAGGATTTGTTTTCAGGGCAGGTGTCATTTACAGGCCTGCAATGATTTTGAATATCAACTGACCTTTAGCGCTGGGATTAAAGCTGCTGTTGTGTGAAACGGCCACAAGGTGGCAGCAGTTCTCTCTTTCAAATCTGGTTATTAGTGCAACAGAGCCTCAATGGAAGTCGTGTTCTAGATTGGAATTTAGAATGGAATGGGCCAGGAGAAAGCCCCTCAAGTTTGTCTCACTACTTCTTGTTCGTGTTTTTAATTTAATTTTTTATTTTTTATTACAGCAAGTTTGATTACAATGCTTGGCTTGTTGTAGGTGTGAAAGATGTGGTTCTTTTACACATATACAGATGTCTGTTCTTCCTGGGATCCTTTGCCCATGTACGTTATGACAGAATGTTGAGTAGTCCTCTCTTTGTATTCCGTAGGTCTTAGGTGATTATATATGTCACCTGTGTTTGTATATGTCTGTTAACCCCAATATCGTAATGAAACCCATCCTCACACCTTTCCATTGGTGAACCATAAGTTTGTTTAATGAATCTCTGATTGCCCTTCTCGGTGGAAATATCTGCCCTGGTATCCATTTTTAGGTAACACCTATAAGTGATATGATACGATATGTGTCTTTCACTTTCTGACTTACTACAAGTCATGTGATAACCTCTAGGCTCATCTACGGTGCTGCAAATGGCATTGTGTCCTTTTTTTCCTTGGCTTCTATTCTGCTTTAGTGAGGTCCATTTTCAACACTGTGATTCCCTGAGGGTTGTGGATTAGCTGACGTGGGCAGCCTTATCCTGCCGGCCGGCCCTCCCCAGGTGTGCCTGTTTGAGGTCAATATAAACAGCGCTCCAGGCAGCAATAGCTCCTGAAGCTGTGCCTGCCTCCATATTCTGTGCCCCGTGAGCAGTCTCGGGGCTGTGCTGGTGGGAGGGAGTGAGGGGCCACAGCTTTCTTGGTGGCCCGGTGTGAGTGGAGTTCTGCTGGCCTTTCTGCAGGAGTTGCCAGGCTGCCACCTGTAAAGAAGAGGATGTGTCACCCATACCTTCCGCTGGAATTTCTCTCTGGACAGAGGTGAGGAAGGAAAAAAGCAGTGGGGGCCGGGACAGGTGGGGTATCTCACGCAGGACAATGGAAAGCTTCAGGAAGAGCGCCCGGGGCCAGGACCACCCTGGCTGGGCTGCAGGCATCAAGTTGGCCTGCGTGCTGTCTCTGGTGTAGCTCCACGGCCCTTCTTCTAGTCTTTCACGCCCTTGTACATATTCAGGTGTTTTACCTGGGAAGGGTGGGAAGAGTTCAGCAGCAGCTGGCCTGGGGCTCAGCTCACCTTTATTCAGAGATGCCTCACCTCGGTCCCCCAGCTTTTCAATGAGGACGCTCCTCGCGTGGGGGGTGGGTTGCTGGCTGTATGGGAGATGATTCCCCACCTCTGACCAATTTCAGAATTTTTTGCCGCTGGAGCAGGTGCCCTGATAGGGTTTTCCTCTGTATAACTGGTGGGTTCAGGTATTTTTTCTTTTATGGTTCAAGTTAGATTTTATTCCTCTTTTATATATTTATAGATATAAGCATGGAAATAATTCATTCCTATAAATACATCTGTGTGAAGGGAAGAACTTTTTTGTGTTTTATATTTAAATTTTATTTTATTTTATTTTTTTTATTTTTTTATTTTTTTGTGACCTCCTTAAATGAAATCATGTATGAAAAGAGTTTAATATAGTGACTGGGAAATAGTATTTATAAGCACATTCTATCCCTTTGCTTAAATCTCACCTCTACCAAGCATACCTC
The DNA here is from genome assembly GCF_964165515.1 of Mesoplodon bidens. Classification (NCBI taxonomy): domain Eukaryota; kingdom Metazoa; phylum Chordata; class Mammalia; order Artiodactyla; family Ziphiidae; genus Mesoplodon; species Mesoplodon bidens. The sequence goes on along the minus strand of NW_027672360.1, from coordinate 8,708 downwards.
TCCCCGAATCATCATTAAGTCGTTAGGTAAAAGCCCAGGAGGTGAAATACAAGCTTCCAAAATAATAGATATTTTAAGCAAGTATCACTTTCCAGGTCACAAACCACTAATTACTGAGGAACTTAAATGTATGTTATTGCGTAGAATAACCTTATTTGTTGAGGATAGTGAAGAGAGAAAAAGAAAAAAGAGCCCAGCAAGCAAAGTGAGAAATAATTGGGAAAAAAGGGAAAACATGTTTCATGCCTGCTTCCCTCCTGAAAAATTAAACAAACAAGAAAAAAGAAATAATGTGAAGGATGAAGTTATTTATCTCTATATTTCGAAAAGCATATACCATAATGTATGGAGCTACGTTAGGGAATTTCATTTAGTATTAACATGAAACTTTCATCTTGTTGATAGGTGATTTGCTTCGGGCTAACATTCTCAATAAGTATCCTGCTCAGTAACTATCTTCATTCTGTCTAGTGAATTCTAAAAATTAAAAAGTAATTATATAAATGACTTCAACACTTATGTAAACCAATAATTATGGAAACATCATTGGCTCCATGATGAAAGTTACCATCTTCACTTTAATAATACTTAGACTTTTTTCTCTGGAGATGTAGAGTCACTTTTTTTAAGATTATAAGAATTTTTTATAGTCATTACCCTTGTGACTTAAAAACATTTGTATTCAGACTGTTGGATTATTTGAAATACATAATTAATATTTATTTGTAATGTTACCAAAATGAAGATGCATCCACACAATTGAACTTCTCTATTATTTAGCAGTTGGTCAAAAACAAACATTCTGATAGGTTCTGATATGAAGCTGCCTTTATTTGTATCTAAATTTTATTTTTTAAAATTTTGAAATTTAATTTTATTTACTTTTATATTACAGCAGGTTATTATTAGTTATGTATTTTATGCATATACATGTATACAGGTCAATCTCAATCTCCCAACTCGTCCCACCACCACCACCCCATGGCTTCCCACACTTGGTGTCCATACGTTTGTTCTCTACCTGTGTGTCTCTATTTCTTCCCTGCAAACCAGTTCATCTGTACCATTTTTTAGGTTCCACATATATGCATTAATATACAATATTTGTTTTCCTCTTTCTGACTTACTTCATTCTGTATGACAGTCTCTAGATCCATCGATGTCTCTACAAATGACCCAGTTTCATCCCTTTTTATGGCCGAGTAATATTCCATTTTATATATGTACCCCAATTTTATCCATTCATCTGTCTGTGGGCATTTAGGTTGCTTCCATTACCTGGCTATTGTAAATAGTGATGCAATGAACATTGTGGTGAATGTGCCTTTTTGATTTATGGTTTTCTTTGGTTATATGCCCAGAAGTGGGATTGCTTGATCAGATGGTAATTCTATTTCGAGTTTTTTTTAAGGAAACTCCATACTTTTCTCCATAGTGACTGTATCAATTTACATTCCCACCAATAGTGGAAGAGGGCTCCTTTTGTCCACACCCTCCCCAGAATTTGTTGTTTGTAGATTTTCTGATGATGCCGATTCTAACAGGTGTGAGGTGATACCTCATTGTAGTTTTGATTTGCATTTCTCTAATAATTAGTGCTCTTGAGCAGCTTTTCATGTGCGTCTTAGCCATCTCTGTGTCTTCTTTGAAGAAACGTCTCTTTAGATATTCTGCCCATGTTTGTATTGGGTTGTTTGTTTTTTTAATATTAAGCTGCATGAGCTGTTTATATATATTGGAGATTAAACCTTTGTCCATTGATTCGTTTGCAACTATTTTCGCCCCTTCTGAGGGATGCCTTTTTCCATTCCCGTTTTTTTAACCAGAAAAGAAAGAAAGAAAAAGAAGCAGAAAACTAATGTGCATAAAATATGCCTTTTGAAACGGTCGTTTTGAAATATGGACGTCCTTTGAATTTTTTGGTCGATATGTGACCCCAGGATTTGTTTTCAGGGCAGGTGTCATTTACAGGCCTGCAATGATTTTGAATATCAACTGACCATTAGCGCTGGGATTAAAGCTGCTGTTGTGTGAAACGGCCACAAGGTGGCAGCAGTTCTCCCTTACCAATTCTGGTTACTAGGGCAACAGAGCCTCAATGGAAGTCGTGTTCTAGATTGGAATTTAGAATGGAATGTGCCAGGAGAAAGCCCCTCAAGTTTGTCTCCCTACTTCTTGTTCGTGTTTTTAATTTAATTTTTATTTTTTATTACAGCAAGTTTGATTACAATGTTTGGCTTGTTGGAGGTGTGGAAGATGTGGTTCTTTTACACATATACACATGTCTGTTTTTCCTGGGATCCTTTTCCCATGTACGTTATGACAGAATGATGAGTAGTCTTTTGGTATTCCGTAGGTCTTTGGTGATTATATATGTCACCTGTGTTTGTATAAGTCTGTTAACCCCGATATCGTAATGAAACCCATCCTCACACCTTTCCATTGGTGAACCATAAGTTTGTTTAATGAATCTCTGATTGCCCTTCTCGGTGGAAATATCTGCCCTGGTATCCATTTTTAGGTAACACCTATAAGTGATATGATATGATATGTGTCTTTCACTTTCTGACTTACTACATGTCACGTGATTACCTCTAGACTCATCTACGGTGGTGCAAATGGCATTGTGTTCTTTTTTTCCTTGGCTTCTCTTCTGCCTTAGCAAGGTCCATTTTCAACAATGTGATTCCCTGAGTGTTGTGGATTAGCTGACCTGGGCAGCCTTACCCTGCCGCCCGGCCCTCCCCAGGTGTGCCTGTTTGAGGTCAATATAAACAGCGCTCCAGGCAGCAATAGCCCGTAAAGCTGTGCCTGACTCCATATTCTCTGCCCCGTCAGCAGTCTCGGGGCTGTGCTGGTGGGAGGGAATGAGGGGCCACAGCTTTGTTGCTGGCCCGGTGTGAGTGGGGTTCTGCTGGCCTTTCTGCAGGAGTTGCCAGGCTGCCACCTGTAAAGAAGAGGATGTGTCTCCCATACCTTCCTCTGGAATTTCTCTCCGGACAGAGGTGAGGAAGGAAAAAAGCAGTGGGGGCCGGAACAGGTGGGGTATCTCAGGCAGGACAATGGAAAGCTTCTGGACGAGCGCCCGGGGGCAGGACCACCCTGGCTGGCCTGCAGGCACCAAGTTGGCCTGCGTGCTGTTGCTGGTGTGGCTCCACGGCCCTTCCTCTAGTCTTCCAAGCCCTTGTACATATTCAGGTGTTTTACCTGGGAAGGGTGGGAACAGTTCAGTAGCAGCTGTGCTGGGGCTCAGCTCACCTTTATTCAGAGATGCCTCGGCACGATCCCCGAGCTTTGCAATGAGGACGCTCCTTGCATGGGGTGTGGGTTGCTGGCTGTATGGGAGATGATTCCCCACCTCTGACCAATTTCAGAATTGTTGACCGCTGGAGCAAGTGCCCTGATAGGGTTTTCCTCTGTATAACTGGTGGGTTCAGGTTTTTTTTTCTTTTATGGTTCAAGTTAGATTTTATTCCTCTTTTATGTATTTATAGATATAAGCATGGAAATAATTCATTCGTATAAATACATCTGTGTGAAGGGAAGAACTTTTTTCTGTATTATTTTTAAATTTTATTTCTGAAAATTTTGAAATTTAATTTTATTTACTTTTTTATACAGCAGGTTATTATCAGTTATGTATTTTATGCATATACATGTATGCAGGTCAATCCCAATCTCCCAACTCATCCCACCACCACCACACCATGGCTTCCCACACTTGGTGTCCATACGTTTGTTCTCTACCTCTGTCTCTATTTCTTCCCTGCAAACCAGTTCATCTGTACCAGTTTTTAGGTTCCACATATATGCATTAATATACAATATTTGTCCTCTTTCTGACTTACTTCATTCTGTATGACAGTCTCTAGATCCATCGATGTCTCTACAAATGACCCAGTTTCATTCCTTTCTATGGCTGAGTAATATTCCATTTTATACATGTACCACATCTTTATCCATTCATCTGTCTGTGGGCATTTAGGTTGCTTCCTTTACCTGGCTATTGTAAATAGTGCTGCAATGAACATTGTGGTGAATGTGCCTTTTTGATTTATGGTTTTCTCTGGGTATATGCCCAGAAGTGGGATTGCTGAATCAGATGGTAATTCTATTTCTAGTTTTTTAAAGGAAACTCCATAGTGTTCTCCATAGTGACTGTATCAATTTACATTCCCACCAATAGTGGAAGAGGGATCCTTTTGTCCCCACCCTCCCCAGAATTTGTTGTTTGTAGATTTTCTGATGATGCCGATTCTAACAGGTGTGAGGTGATACCTCATTGTAGTTTTGATTTGCATTTCTCTAATAATTAGTGCTCTTGAGCAGCTTTTCATGTGCGTCTTGGCCATCTCTGTGTCTTCTTTGAAGAAACGTCTCTTTAGATCTTCTGCCCATTTTTGTATTGGGTTGTTTGTTTTTTTTAATATTAAGCCGCATGAGCTGTTTATATATATTGGAGAGTAAACCTTTGTCCATTGATTCGTTTGCAACGATTTTCGCCCTTTCTGAGGGATGCCTTTTTCCATTCCCGTTTTTTTAACCAAAAAAGAAAGAAAGACAAAGAAGCAGAACACTAATGTGCGTAAAATATGGCTTTTGAAACGGTCGTTTTGAAATATGGACGTCCTTTGAATTTTTTGGTCGATATGTGACCCCAGGATTTGTTTTCAGGGCAGGTGTCATTTACAGGCCTGCAATGATTTTGAATATCAACTGACCTTTAGCGCTGGGATTAAAGCTGCTGTTGTGTGAAACGGCCACAAGGTGGCAGCAGTTCTCTCTTTCAAATCTGGTTATTAGTGCAACAGAGCCTCAATGGAAGTCGTGTTCTAGATTGGAATTTAGAATGGAATGGGCCAGGAGAAAGCCCCTCAAGTTTGTCTCACTACTTCTTGTTCGTGTTTTTAATTTAATTTTTTATTTTTTATTACAGCAAGTTTGATTACAATGCTTGGCTTGTTGTAGGTGTGAAAGATGTGGTTCTTTTACACATATACAGATGTCTGTTCTTCCTGGGATCCTTTGCCCATGTACGTTATGACAGAATGTTGAGTAGTCCTCTCTTTGTATTCCGTAGGTCTTAGGTGATTATATATGTCACCTGTGTTTGTATATGTCTGTTAACCCCAATATCGTAATGAAACCCATCCTCACACCTTTCCATTGGTGAACCATAAGTTTGTTTAATGAATCTCTGATTGCCCTTCTCGGTGGAAATATCTGCCCTGGTATCCATTTTTAGGTAACACCTATAAGTGATATGATACGATATGTGTCTTTCACTTTCTGACTTACTACAAGTCATGTGATAACCTCTAGGCTCATCTACGGTGCTGCAAATGGCATTGTGTCCTTTTTTTCCTTGGCTTCTATTCTGCTTTAGTGAGGTCCATTTTCAACACTGTGATTCCCTGAGGGTTGTGGATTAGCTGACGTGGGCAGCCTTATCCTGCCGGCCGGCCCTCCCCAGGTGTGCCTGTTTGAGGTCAATATAAACAGCGCTCCAGGCAGCAATAGCTCCTGAAGCTGTGCCTGCCTCCATATTCTGTGCCCCGTGAGCAGTCTCGGGGCTGTGCTGGTGGGAGGGAGTGAGGGGCCACAGCTTTCTTGGTGGCCCGGTGTGAGTGGAGTTCTGCTGGCCTTTCTGCAGGAGTTGCCAGGCTGCCACCTGTAAAGAAGAGGATGTGTCACCCATACCTTCCGCTGGAATTTCTCTCTGGACAGAGGTGAGGAAGGAAAAAAGCAGTGGGGGCCGGGACAGGTGGGGTATCTCACGCAGGACAATGGAAAGCTTCAGGAAGAGCGCCCGGGGCCAGGACCACCCTGGCTGGGCTGCAGGCATCAAGTTGGCCTGCGTGCTGTCTCTGGTGTAGCTCCACGGCCCTTCTTCTAGTCTTTCACGCCCTTGTACATATTCAGGTGTTTTACCTGGGAAGGGTGGGAAGAGTTCAGCAGCAGCTGGCCTGGGGCTCAGCTCACCTTTATTCAGAGATGCCTCACCTCGGTCCCCCAGCTTTTCAATGAGGACGCTCCTTGCGTGGGGGGTGGGTTGCTGGCTGTATGGGAGATGATTCCCCACCTCTGACCAATTTCAGAATTTTTTGCCGCTGGAGCAGGTGCCCTGATAGGGTTTTCCTCTGTATAACTGGTGGGTTCAGGTATTTTTTCTTTTATGGTTCAAGTTAGATTTTATTCCTCTTTTATATATTTATAGATATAAGCATGGAAATAATTCATTCCTATAAATACATCTGTGTGAAGGGAAGAACTTTTTTGTGTTTTATATTTAAATTTTATTTTATTTTATTTTTTTTATTTTTTTATTTTTTTGTGACCTCCTTAAATGAAATCATGTATGAAAAGAGTTTAATATAGTGACTGGGAAATAGTATTTATAAGCACATTCTATCCCTTTGCTTAAATCTCACCTCTACCAAGCATACCTCTCCCCGAATCATCATTAAGTCGTTAGGTAAAAGCCCAGGAGGTGAAATACAAGCTTCCAAAATAATAGATATTTTAAGCAAGTATCACTTTCCAGGTCACAAACCACTAATTACTGAGGAACTTAAATGTATGTTATTGCGTAGAATAACCTTATTTGTTGAGGATAGTGAAGAGAGAAAAAGAAAAAAGAGCCCAGCAAGCAAAGTGAGAAATAATTGGGAAAAAAGGGAAAACATGTTTCATGCCTGCTTCCCTCCTGAAAAATTAAACAAACAAGAAAAAAGAAATAATGTGAAGGATGAAGTTATTTATCTCTATATTTCGAAAAGCATATACCATAATGTATGGAGCTACGTTAGGGAATTTCATTTAGTATTAACATGAAACTTTCATCTTGTTGATAGGTGATTTGCTTCGGGCTAACATTCTCAATAAGTATCCTGCTCAGTAACTATCTTCATTCTGTCTAGTGAATTCTAAAAATTAAAAAGTAATTATATAAATGACTTCAACACTTATGTAAACCAATAATTATGGAAACATCATTGGCTCCATGATGAAAGTTACCATCTTCACTTTAATAATACTTAGACTTTTTTCTCTGGAGATGTAGAGTCACTTTTTTTAAGATTATAAGAATTTTTTATAGTCATTACCCTTGTGACTTAAAAACATTTGTATTCAGACTGTTGGATTATTTGAAATACATAATTAATATTTATTTGTAATGTTACCAAAATGAAGATGCATCCACACAATTGAACTTCTCTATTATTTAGCAGTTGGTCAAAAACAAACATTCTGATAGGTTCTGATATGAAGCTGCCTTTATTTGTATCTAAATTTTATTTTTTAAAATTTTGAAATTTAATTTTATTTACTTTTATATTACAGCAGGTTATTATTAGTTATGTATTTTATGCATATACATGTATACAGGTCAATCTCAATCTCCCAACTCGTCCCACCACCACCACCCCATGGCTTCCCACACTTGGTGTCCATACGTTTGTTCTCTACCTGTGTGTCTCTATTTCTTCCCTGCAAACCAGTTCATCTGTACCATTTTTTAGGTTCCACATATATGCATTAATATACAATATTTGTTTTCCTCTTTCTGACTTACTTCATTCTGTATGACAGTCTCTAGATCCATCGATGTCTCTACAAATGACCCAGTTTCATCCCTTTTTATGGCCGAGTAATATTCCATTTTATATATGTACCCCAATTTTATCCATTCATCTGTCTGTGGGCATTTAGGTTGCTTCCATTACCTGGCTATTGTAAATAGTGATGCAATGAACATTGTGGTGAATGTGCCTTTTTGATTTATGGTTTTCTTTGGTTATATGCCCAGAAGTGGGATTGCTTGATCAGATGGTAATTCTATTTCGAGTTTTTTTTAAGGAAACTCCATACTTTTCTCCATAGTGACTGTATCAATTTACATTCCCACCAATAGTGGAAGAGGGCTCCTTTTGTCCACACCCTCCCCAGAATTTGTTGTTTGTAGATTTTCTGATGATGCCGATTCTAACAGGTGTGAGGTGATACCTCATTGTAGTTTTGATTTGCATTTCTCTAATAATTAGTGCTCTTGAGCAGCTTTTCATGTGCGTCTTAGCCATCTCTGTGTCTTCTTTGAAGAAACGTCTCTTTAGATATTCTGCCCATGTTTGTATTGGGTTGTTTGTTTTTTTAATATTAAGCTGCATGAGCTGTTTATATATATTGGAGATTAAACCTTTGTCCATTGATTCGTTTGCAACTATTTTCGCCCCTTCTGAGGGATGCCTTTTTCCATTCCCGTTTTTTTAACCAGAAAAGAAAGAAAGAAAAAGAAGCAGAAAACTAATGTGCATAAAATATGCCTTTTGAAACGGTCGTTTTGAAATATGGACGTCCTTTGAATTTTTTGGTCGATATGTGACCCCAGGATTTGTTTTCAGGGCAGGTGTCATTTACAGGCCTGCAATGATTTTGAATATCAACTGACCATTAGCGCTGGGATTAAAGCTGCTGTTGTGTGAAACGGCCACAAGGTGGCAGCAGTTCTCCCTTACCAATTCTGGTTACTAGGGCAACAGAGCCTCAATGGAAGTCGTGTTCTAGATTGGAATTTAGAATGGAATGTGCCAGGAGAAAGCCCCTCAAGTTTGTCTCCCTACTTCTTGTTCGTGTTTTTAATTTAATTTTTATTTTTTATTACAGCAAGTTTGATTACAATGTTTGGCTTGTTGGAGGTGTGGAAGATG